>NC_044358.1:32771829-32909633 GCF_007364275.1 Archocentrus centrarchus | reverse complement strand
TTCTGGACCTCTATACAAACTTTCGTTTGCTTCTGTAGGGGGCGCTATTGCACCTATAAACTTGATTCCCTAATTGTTGGTTCAGGCCGGTTCAGTAAACAAGTTATTAAATTTTGAGGCTGATCGGCCAAAGATTGTGCGAACGAATGGCGAAACAATATTGCGGCGAGAGACAAAAACGAAGACCAAATTCACGCGGTTGCCATGGCAACACCGTTGAATATTCTATAAAACCTCGCACATCTTTTGATGCCCAACTTGTGAAGATGTTCCTGAGCGATTTTGATGCCAGTCAGTTTAATGCCCTAGGACAAGTTAATTCAAGTACGAGGTGTGCAAAAATGCTGAATCGGCAAAGGTCAAAGTTCAGTCCAAGATGGCCGACTTCCTGTTTGTCAGGCGGCAACTCCATAATGTAATTTTTTGTCGGTCTTCATATGGTCTTTTTGTGACGCGAATTTCGTCGTTCTACGACCAACTTTTTTTTTGCCCCTCCCATAGGAATGCAAAATTTGAAAATTCTAGGGGGCGCTGTTTCGCCACTTTTTTGAGGTTTTTAATGGCGCCAATAAAAAAAATGTTTCACCAGACCTGGCTTGCATGGAAAAATTGGTGACTTTTCGTATATGTTCAGGGGGTCAAATTAGCGATCGTTTACTCAGCAAGAATAATAAGAATAATAAGAATAAGATTTAAAGCCGCAAGCGGCGATAATAGGCCCTTGCCGGCCGGCGCCCAAGCGCCGGTGCCGATTTGAACCGTGCTTTTCCGGCCGTGCCAGTTTTAGCGGTTTTTTTGGCTGCTACGTGTGAAATTTTGAAATGCATGAATTGTCTACCTCAACGAAAAAGATGCCATATTCTGGGCATCGCCATGGCAACGCCTTGCACATTACAGTATTTTCACCTGTAGGTTTTATGTTCAGGGAGATGTGGACAATGCGTGTACCAAATTTCAGGCATTTGTATGCATTTTTGAGAAAGCAAGGGTCATTTTTCCATCGCAGAAATTTCACATTTTTTCCCATAGGGATAAAATGGGGCAGTTTTGGCATCGTCATGGGAACAGCGTCCAAAATATGACATAGGTGTGATTGACTTTTTTTATCAGGCTGACATCAGCAATCTGTGTACCAAATTTCATGTATTTCGGGCAAAGTAAGCAGAAACTTTAGTATGGGGGATTTTTCGCTTTTTCCCATTAGAATAAAATGGGGCATTTCGGGCTCCGCCATGGCAACGTGTTAGAAAATAGAGCATGGGTGTGATTGGCTTTTTTGATCAGGATGACGTCAAGAATGTTGACACAAATTTTCATGCATTTCAGTGAAACTAAAATTGTGGACCTCCATACAAACTTTTGTTTGCTTCTGTAGGGGGCGCTATTGCATGTAGAAACTTGATTCCCTAATTGTGGGTTCAGGCCGGTTCAGTAAACAAGTTATTAAATTTTGAGACTGATCGGCCAAAGATTGTGCGAACGAATGCACAAACAAAATTGCGGCGAGAGACAAAAACGAAGACCAAATTCACACGGTTGCCATGCCAACACCGTTGAATATTCTATAAAACCTCGCACATCTTTTGATGCCCAACTTGTGAAGATGTTCCTGAGCGATTTTGGTGCCAGTCGGTTTAATGCCCTAGGACAAGTTAATTCAAGTACGAGGTGTGCAAAAATGCTGACTCTGCGCTTCACAAACTTCAATTCAAGATGGCCGACTTCCTGTTTGTTGTCCGGAGTTGGTGTAATATATTTTTTGTTGGGTTTCACAAGATCTCCGTTTGATCCGAATTTCATGACTCTTGGGCTAACTTTACATGGCAAGGCCTCCCATAGGCGCAATGTATTTTGATTTTGACAGGGGGCGCAGTTGCACTGGTTTTTTGAGTTTTTTAATGGCGATATTAAAAAACAAAATTTTTCACCGGTCCTGAATTTTGTGCAAAAATTGGTGCGTTTTCGTAAATGTTCAGGGGGTCAAATTTGCGATCATTTGCGGAAAAGAAAAATAATAATAATAATTAAAGCCGCAAGCGGCGATAATAGGCCCTCGCCGGCCGCCGCCCAGGTGCTGGTGCCGATTTGAACCCAGCTTTTCCAGCCGTGCCTATTTTAGCGGGGTTTTTTTTGCTGCCACATATGAAAAAGTGCAATGGATGTATTGACTTTCTCAAAGAAAAAGATGCCATATTCTGGGCATCGCCATGGCAACGCCTTACACATTACAGTATTTTCACCTGTAGGTTTTATGTTCAGGGAGATGTGGACAATGCGTGTACCAAATTTCAGGCATGTGTATGCATTTTTGAGAAAGCAAGGGTCATTTTTCCATCGCAGAAATTTCACATTTTTTCCCATAGGGATAAAATGGGGCAGTTTTGGCATCGTCATGGGAACAGCGTCCAAAATATGACATAGGTGTGATTGACTTTTTTGATCAGGCTGACATCAGCAATCTGTATACCAAATTTCATGTATTTCGGGCAACGTAAGCAGAAACTTTAATATGGGGGATTTTTGGCTTTTTCCCATTAGAATAAAATGGGGCATTTCGGGCTCCGCCATGGCAACGTGTTACAAAATAGAGCATGGGTGTGATTGGCTTTTTTGATGAGGATGACGTCAAGAATGTTGACACAAATTTTCATGCATTTCAGTGAAACTAAAATTGTGGACCTCCATACAAACTTTTGTTTGCTTCTGTAGGGGGCGCTATTGCACCTAGAAACTTGATTCCCTAATTGTGGGTTCAGGCCGGGTCAGTAAACAAGTTATTAAATTTTGAGGCTGATCGGCCAAAGATTGTGGGAACGAATGCACAAACAAAATTGCGGCGAGAGACAAAAACGAAGACCAAATTCACGCGGTTGCCATGCCAACACCGTTGAATATTCTATAAAACCTCGCACATCTTTTGATGCCCAACTTGTGAAGATGTTCCTGAGCGATTTTGGTGCCAGTCGGTTTAATGCCCTAGGACAAGTTAATTCAAGTACGAGGTGTGCAAAAATGCTGACTCTGCGCTTCACAAACTTCAATTCAAGATGGCCGACTTCCTGTTTGTTGTCCGGAGTTGGTGTAATATATTTTTTGTTGGGTTTCACAAGATCTCCGTTTGATCCGAATTTCATGACTCTTGGGCTAACTTTACATGGCAAGGCCTCCCATAGGCGCAATGTATTTTGATTTTGACAGGGGGCGCAGTTGCACTGGTTTTTTGAGTTTTTTAATGGCGATATTAAAAAACAAAATTTTTCACCGGTCCTGAATTTTGTGCAAAAATTGGTGCGTTTTCATAAATGTTCAGGGGGTCAAATTTGCTATCATTTGCGGAAAAGAAAAATAATAATAATTAAAGCCGCAAGCGGCGATAATAGGCCCTCGCCGGCCGCCGCCCAGGTGCTGGTGCCGATTTGAACCCAGCTTTTCCAGCCGTGCCTATTTTAGCGGGGTTTTTTTTGCTGTCACATATGAAAAACTGCAATGGATGTATTGACTTTCTCAAAGAAAAAGATGCCATATTCTGGGCATCGCCATGGCAACGCCTTACACATTACAGTATTTTCACCTGTAGGTTTTATGTTCAGGGAGATGTGGACAATGCATGTACCAAATTTCAGGCATGTGTATGCATTTTTGAGAAAGCAAGGGTCATTTTTCCATCGCAGAAATTTCACATTTTTTCCCATAGGGATAAAATGGGGCAGTTTTGGCATCGTCATGGGAACAGCGTCCAAAATATGACATAGGTGTGATTGACTTTTTTGATCAGGCTGACATCAGCAATCTGTGTACCAAATTTCATGTATTTCGGGCAAAGTAAGCAGAAACTTTAATATGGGGGATTTTTCGCTTTTTCCCATTAGAATAAAATGGGGCATTTCGGGCTCCGCCATGGCAACGTGTTAGAAAATAGAGCATGGGTGTGATTGGCTTTTTTGATGAGGATGACGTCAAGAATGTTGACACAAATTTTCATGCATTTCAGTGAAACTAAAATTGTGGACCTCTATACAAACTTTTGTTTGCTTCTGTAGGGGGCGCTATTGCACCTAGAAACTTGATTCCCTAATTGTGGGTTCAGGCCGGGTCAGTAAACAAGTTATTAAATTTTGAGTCTGATCGGCCAAAGATTGTGCGAACGAATGCACAAACAAAATTGCGGCGAGAGACAAAAACGAAGACCAAATTCACGCGGTTGCCATGCCAACACCGTTGAATATTCTATAAAACCTCGCACATCTTTTGATGCCCAACTTGTGAAGATGTTCCTGAGCGATTTTGGTGCCAGTCGGTTTAATGCCCTAGGACAAGTTAATTCAAGTACGAGGTGTGCAAAAATGCTGACTCTGCGCTTCACAAACTTCAATTCAAGATGGCCGACTTCCTGTTTGTTGTCCGGAGTTGGTGTAATATATTTTTTTGTTGGGTTTCACAAGATCTCCGTTTGATCTGAATTTCATGACTCTTGGGCTAACTTTACATGGCAAGGCCTCCCATAGGCGCAATGTATTTTGATTTTGACAGGGGGCGCAGTTGCACTGGTTTTTTGAGTTTTTTAATGGCGATATTAAAAAACAAAATTTTTCACCGGTCCTGAATTTTGTGCAAAAATTGGTGCGTTTTCGTAAATGTTCAGGGGGTCAAATTTGCGATCATTTGCGGAAAAGAAAAATAATAATAATTAAAGCCGCAAGCGGCGATAATAGGCCCTCGCCGGCCGCCGCCCAGGTGCTGGTGCCGATTTGAACCCAGCTTTTCCAGCCGTGCCTATTTTAGCGGGGTTTTTTTTTGCTGTCACATATGAAAAACTGCAATGGATGTATTGACTTTCTCAAAGAAAAAGATGCCATATTCTGGGCATCGCCATGGCAACGCCTTACACATTACAGTATTTTCACCTGTAGGTTTTATGTTCAGGGAGATGTGGACAATGCGTGTACCAAATTTCAGGCATGTGTATGCATTTTTGAGAAAGCAAGGGTCATTTTTCCATCGCAGAAATTTCACATTTTTTCCCATAGGGATAAAATGGGGCAGTTTTGGCATCGTCATGGGAACAGCGTCCAAAATATGACATAGGTGTGATTGACTTTTTTGATCAGGCTGACATCAGCAATCTGTGTACCAAATTTCATGTATTTCGGGCAAAGTAAGCAGAAACTTTAATATGGGGGATTTTTCGCTTTTTCCCATTAGAATAAAATGGGGCATTTCGGGCTCCGCCATGGCAACGTGTTACAAAATAGAGCATGGGTGTGATTGGCTTTTTTGATGAGGATGACGTCAAGAATGTTGACACAAATTTTCATGCATTTCAGTGAAACTAAAATTGTGGACCTCTATACAAACTTTTGTTTGCTTCTGTAGGGGGCGCTATTGCACCTAGAAACTTGATTCCCTAATTGTGGGTTCAGGCCGGGTCAGTAAACAAGTTATTAAATTTTGAGGCTGATCGGCCAAAGATTGTGCGAACGAATGCACAAAAAAAATTGCGGCGAGAGACAAAAACGAAGACCAAATTCACGCGGTTGCCATGCCAACACCGTTGAATATTCTATAAAACCTCGCACATCTTTTGATGCCCAACTTGTGAAGATGTTCCTGAGCGATTTTGGTGCCAGTCGGTTTAATGCCCTGGGACAAGTTAATTCAAGTACGAGGTGTGCAAAAATGCTGACTCTGCGCTTCACAAACTTCAATTCAAGATGGCCGACTTCCTGTTTGTTGTCCGGAGTTGGTGTAATATATTTTTTTGTTGGGTTTCACAAGATCTCCGTTTGATCCGAATTTCATGACTCTTGGGCTAACTTTACATGGCAAGGCCTCCCATAGGCGCAATGTATTTTGATTTTGACAGGGGGCGCAGTTGCACTGGTTTTTTGAGTTTTTTAATGGCGATATTAAAAAACAAAATTTTTCACCAGTCCTGAATTTTGTGCAAAAATTTGTGCGTTTTCGTAAATGTTCAGGGGGTCAAATTTGCGATCATTTGCGGAAAAGAAAAATAATAATAATAATTAAAGCTGCAAGCAGCGATAATAGGCCCTCGCCGGCCGCCGCCCAAGTGCTGGTGCCGATTTGGACCGTGCTTTTCCGGCCGTGCCAGTTTTAGCCGTTTTTTTGGCACGCTACATGTGAAATTTTGAAATGGATGAATTGGGTAACTCAAGGAAAAAGATGCCATTTTCCGGACTTTGCCATGGCAACGTCTTACATATTACATCTTTTTCACCTGTAGGTTTTTTGTTCAGGGTAATGTGAAGAATGTGTGTACCAAATTTCAGGCATTTCTATGCAGTTTTGAAAAAGATATGGTCATTTTTCTATCGAAGAAATTTCTCATTTTTTCCCATAGGGATAAAAAGGGGCAGTTTTGGCATCGTCATGGGAACAGCGTCCAAAATATGACATAGGTGTGATTGACTTTTTTGATGAGGCTGACATCTGCAATCTGTGTACCAATTTTCATGTATTTCGGGCAAAGTAAGCAGAAACTTTAGTATGGGGGATTTTTCGCTTTTTCCCATTAGAATAAAATGGGGCATTTCGGGCTCCGCCATAGCAACGTGTTAGAAAATAGAGCATGGGTGTGATTGGCTTTTTTGATGAGGATGACGTCAAGAATGTTGACACAAATTTTCATGCATGTCAGTGAAACTAAAATTGTGGACCTCCATACAAACTTTTGTTTGCTTCTTTAGGGGGCGCTATTGCACCTAGAAACTTGATTCCCTAATTGTGGGTTCAGGCCGGGTCAGTAAAGAAGTTATTAAATTTTGAGGCTGATCGGCCAAAGATTGTGCGAACGAATGCACAAACAAAATTGCGGCGAGAGACAAAAACGAAGACCAAATTCACGCGGTTGCCATGCCAACACCGTTGAATATTCTATAAAACCTCGCACATCTTTTGATGCCCAACTTGTGAAGATGTTCCTGAGCGATTTTGGTGCCAGTCGGTTTAATGCCCTAGGACAAGTTAATTCAAGTACGAGGTGTGCAAAAATGCTGACTCTGCGCTTCACAAACTTCAATTCAAGATGGCCGACTTCCTGTTTGTTGTCCGGAGTTGGTGTAATATATTTTTTTGTTGGGTTTCACAAGATCTCCGTTTGATCCGAATTTCATGAGTCTTGGGCTAACTTTACATGGCAAGGCCTCCCATAGGCGCAATGTATTTTGATTTTGACAGGGGGCGCAGTTGCACTGGTTTTTTGAGTTTTTTAATGGCGATATTAAAAAACAAAATTTTTCACCGGTCCTGAATTTTGTGCAAAAATTGGTGCGTTTTCGTAAATGTTCAGGGGGTCAAATTTGCGATCATTTGCGGAAAAGAAAAATAATAATAATAATAATGGAGAACGCCAACGATTCCAATAATGCGCCATTCCAGTCACCTTCATATATACGTTTTCGGAAACGTCTCGACACGACCCACGTCGTCGTGAGGTCCATGGTCAATGACGAGCGCGTTGCGCTCGTCATTGACCCAATTTTATCGCGCAAGCTAGCTCATGACGCTAACGATTTCAATTATGGGCTGCTCCATTCACCCCCATGTATACGTTTTCGAGAAGCGTTCGACCTGACCTACCTTGTTTGAGGGTCCGTTGTCAAAGTCGAGCGCTTTGCGCTCGACTTTGACCCCTTTTCGTTTTTCGCGCGAGCGAATACAATAGGCTCCTCGCCGATCCCTTCGGGAGGCTCAGGCCTAATAAAAAAAAAAATAATAAACGAAGCAATTACAATAGGGCCTTCGCACAGTTCGTGCTCGGGCCCTAACTAGCCTCCCCAGTCAGCTAAATAATAGATTTCTTTCTTTAAAAAAAACAAAAAACAAAACATTTTCCAGGATATTTCATTGATAAAGTCACTTGTCTTTCTGAAATGTGATTTGTTTCAGAAAACACAACTTATCAAAGGTGAAAAGTACAGTCAGACCACTGAAGGAGCAAATTTAAACCTAATGAATGGGATCCAATCTTCCATTAAATTTCCAGCTGCCTGAAATGAGGTTTGAGTCTGTGTCTTACATTGTGGTATCAGTTGACCTTTACTGATCTTCATTAAAGATTCAAAAATAATGTACTTTTTTAATATTTACAAAATGTTCCATCCATTCATTCTCTTCCGCTTATTCTGTTCAGGGTCGCAGGGGGGCTGGAGCCTATCCCAGCTGACATAGGGCGAGAGGCAGGGTACACCCTGGACAGGTTGCCATCCTGTCACAGGGCCAATACAAATGGACAGACAACCATCCACACTCACATTCACACCTATGGCCAATTTAGAGTTGCCAGTTAACCTAACCCCAGTAACTGCATGTCATTGGACTGTGGGACGAAACCGGAGTACCCGGAGAAAACCCACGCAGACATGGGGAGAGCAGGCAAACTCCACACAGCAAGAAAGACACCTGGGCCAAGGTGGAATCAAACCCAGGCCTTCTAGATGTGATTCTAACTGTGAGGCAGCAGTGCTAACCACAGCGCTACCGTGCTGCCTCACAGTGCCACCGTGCTGCCTTTTTACAAAATGTTATCATATGCAAACACACAAGCGGTGTGCATTACACAAAGAGGCTATGAGTCACTTAGAAACTGAGGGACAGATCATTGAGACAAATATAGATAAATATAGAAGGTAGATGAATGGACTTGCAGAAATATTCTTTATATTGATCAGGTTGTGTCTGGCTGCTAAGGCTGATGGCTACCTTTCTGATGCATTCCAGAACAGTTATACTTTTACTTCCCTCTATTTTCCTTTTCATCTTGATACATATATTCTTATCTGTTACCTCTTTTGCCTTGAAAAATCACCCTATATTTATTTAAAACCTTCTGCTACCTGTATACTGATTCTTCTAAAGCCCCATTAGCATTAAGAGGTGCTGGCAATGGAGATTTATATATGTAAAAGAAAAAAAAATCTTGTGGGGAACTCTTTGCAGTCGAGGTCCCACAATTTTGGAATTCCCTGTAACCTCTTTTAAATCTCTTCTTAAAACATATTTTTATTATTTGGTTATCTATAACTGCTAATGCCTTTATCAAATCTTTTTAAGTTTTAAGACCCAAAAGTGTATGTGTTGGTTTTAAGACATAGGGGTTACAAAAGGACCAGTGAAACCGAGAGAAAGTGTTTTTGACTCAGTAACTTAATGTTTTAGGTAGATAACCAGACTTTCTGATCTGGGGTGTATAAAGCTGTGGAGACCCAATGACAGTGTGTTTGGTGCTTGTTTTGCATGCTGCTTTCAGCAAGGCTGTCCGAGTGGCCTTCCAAAGACGATGGCAACGGGGGAGATGGTGCAGGATGGAGGGAACAAACAGCTCAGCATCTTGAGATGGGAAGAGCAGCAGCTGATATCCCAAGCTGGCTTCCAAAGGGAACAAGACCAGTTGTGGCAGATGTTAAGGAGTTGTGGGCATATTTTTGAGTTGTGATTTGATTGGAGGAAGTCACACAATGAAGGGCTATCTCCAGCTTCTGGTTCATCCTCTCTGTCTGCTCATTGGTCTGACAGATGACAGACTAATCTGTGTTCCAATGGCGGTGCAAAGCTCTCCCCTGACCCTGTATGCAAATTGTGGGCCACGGTTGAAAACAATGTCCTGAGCTGAGCTTATCTCCAATACTGTGGGAAGTTTCAGGAGGGACACCAGATGGATGGCTGTTTGTCCCACTGGAAAAAACTGAAGAAGTTTAAGCAGGTTTATTCACAGTCTAGGAGGGCACAGAAAACAGGCAGCAAATGACGGGGCCAGAAGATGATGAGGAAATCTTAGGAGGGTCCGCCAGATCATTGCATCAGCCAGGTATTCAAGTTGGCTGTTGTTTGGATTTTGCTACTGAATGCTCTTGGATTATTTCCTCTTTCTATGCAGACTTTTCTATGCAGACAATTGGAAATCCCTTCTGAACTTGGTGCCTTTTAATGTGTGTGAGACGCCCACGGAGACCCTGCAGCCTTGAGTTGCCATTGACTCTCTGCTGCCTTGTGTTTTTTTTACTTACCACTGGAATAAACTCTGTAAACGCTTTAATCTCTGTGTCCAGCATTTCAGTCCTCACTTGTGAAACATGACACCTTGGGCATACACCCAGCCTTGTGATAGCTCAAGAGGAAGGTTTAAGTTACACGAACAGTCTACACAAACATGATGGTTAGAGCCAAAACAAACAAAGTCACAGAAATCAAATCTTGGAGCTAGAACACAATACCTATAGCTGACTTAAGGATGTGGTGGCGACTGATGCCTCTCTTCAGTCTAAACTAGCCGGTGGTGATGACCACAAGAAGGTGAGCTCCTTATTTTATTTATTTATTTATATATTTTTATTTTTATTTAGTATAGTCCTTGGGGTTACAGATCTTGTACAGCACTTTGGTCAACGTCGTTGTTTTAAATGTGCTTTATAAATAAACTTGACTTGACTTGACTTGACTTTGAGGCGAGAGCTTGGCAGGAAGGAACACCTTGGAAAAAGGTAAGCAACACAACCACCGACACACGTACATAGATAGAGGAGAACACAAGAAGGAGAAAGAGAAAAGGCAGGTCAGTACAGCAGGACCCAGGAACCCTTACAGTTGTACTGATATCGTGCTCATATTTGCTTGCAATAGAGAAACTTGGCTATACTCAAAACACACACACACACACACACACAGAAAATGAGCTTTTGGATTCAATTTTAACAAAGGCTACAACTAACTGCAAAGATGCAGTTGACAAGTTGACAAGGGGACTAATTCTAAGTTAAGAAAGAGGTGCTATTTGTCAGAATTCTCTTCGTGATTCACAATCACATTCGCACAGACAGCCCTCAACCTTCCATCATAAAAAATGAAAGAAAAAGAACAAAACAAATACTTTCATCAAGCTTTGACAGGAATTCAGAGTTTATCTTGAAAGCATGTTACACTGCCTAGTGCACAAATGTCCAAGAAAATCTAAGTTAAAATAAAAATAAATAAATAAACAGACTCACAAATTCCAGTAATTCCATAAGAGGCTTTCAAAGTAGCCGCAACACTTACATTTATCAATTCACAGTCATAAATCACACAACAGTATTTCAAATTCCCAAATGCACACACATGCAAAGAGGACCATCCACAAACACATACAGCAGTCCCATAAACTTCAATGTAACTGACAATACAAACTAACAAACCACATACGAATGGCTTTGTTATGAGGGACTGCTTTAATCTTTAAAGTGTTTTGGTTGCTGGTGGTTGTCAATGTTTAGGCCTTTAGATTGCCTCAGACTCTACTGTTGTCACACTACAGAGGTCAGTCCAATAACTTACTTCCCCTGGGCTGAAATGCACAAACCAGATTTGGCCAATTACACATACTGACATGCAAGCACACAGGCGTGGGCACACAAATGGACAAAACACGCTGACATTCACAGAGTTGCACAACCAAGCAAATCCCCCCTCTCACTAAAAACACACCTATATGCACATATGCACGCATGCACAACACACACACACACACACACACACACACACACACACACACACACACACACACACACACACACACACACAAGTGTGTTTTTCTATCTTTGTGGGGAATTTCCATTGACTTCCATTCATTTCTACAGCCTAAACCTTACCTTTACCCTTTTCCTAACCCTAACCATCACATACCTAACCCTAACCCTAACCTAAACTCAATTCATACCTTAGCCCTAACTCTGACCCCTGACCCAAAAACAGGGTTTCCCCTTGTGGGGACAAGGTTCCAGTCCCCACAAGGAGCAATTGGTCCCCACAACGTAGTATATGTCAGGAAAATTGTCCCCACAAGGTATTATAAACATACGCACACACACACACACACTTTGCACATATCTAATCTCAATAGCTTAATATCTCTAATGCACTACCTTTTCAGTTCACATCAATTAGCAAAGCTTTGTGTAAGTGTTTGCCCTGACCTTTCATAGTGAAATTGAACATTATGAAAAAAAGGATGTGACTGTGCACAGCATGTCACTGTGACCTGTCTTACTGACTCAGTGGAAGATAATGCATTTACATAGTCTGATGCACTTTCCAACCCTTATAAAGCACTTGTTTTCCTCAGACTTTCATGAAGAAACACACCTCTACATTCATACACATCTAATAACTATGTCAACACAACATGCGTAAGAAGCTATGTCTTCATTTAATCTGTTCATTATAGAACAGATATTCTTTTTGAATAGCAGTAAAGTAATAATAGTGAAAACATTGGAACTCAGATCTTATCATAGTCATAGTTTGCTAATGATTTATTACTAAAATGTTTGGCTTTTCTCTCCTTTGCTTTTCTTGTTTATTAGAAATACAACTATATTTCCCTATTACTTCAATGCCAAAAATTCCTCCCTAAATATAGTTTTGTCACATTTATATCAGCACGGTGGTGTGGAGGTTAGCACTGCTGCCTCACAGCTAGAGGCCTGGGTTCAATTCCTCCTTGGCCCCCCCCCCCCCCCCCTCTCTCTCTCTCTGTGGAGTTTGCATGTTCTCTCCATGTCTGCATGGGTTTCCTGCAGGTACTCTGGTTTCCTCCCACAGTCCAAAGACATGCAGTTACTGGGGTTAGGTTAACTGGTCACTCTAAATTGCCCATAGATGTGATTGGTTGTCTGTCTCTCTGTGTTAGCCCTGCGACAGGCTGGTGACCCTGCCTCTTGCCCTATGATAGCTGGCATAGGCTCCAGCACCCCCACCCCCACCCCTGTGACCCTGAACAGAATAAGTTGATGGATGGATGGACATTTATGTCAATAATTATTAGAGCCCAAGCACAACCTGTGCAAAGGCCCTATTGTAATTGCTGTGGACATTTAGGCAAATGAATTGCTTTTTTGTGGGCCTAAACATGCTCACAAACTCATGAAATTTTGCACACATGTCAGGTCTGGTGAAAATTTAAGTATTTTAATGGTTTCAGGCATGGCCCTTTAGTTCAATTCCCACTGCTGTGTTTCACGTACATGTATGAAATTTGGTACATATATGTAATATGTCCAGACAAACAAAAAAGACCCAGGGTCCAATGCACTAAACCCAACAGGAAGTCTGCCATTTTGAATTAAATGGCTGATTTTAGCAATTTCCTGCCCTCATACTTTCTCTAATAACTCAGATGTTATCAACTTCATATTTGTTTTGTCTTATCTATACACCAGGGGGAATCTAAATTATAAAAATGGTGAGTTTTCACCAGAGGGCGTGACCGTGACACCACAGTGAATTTCGATCATTTGCCAGGAAATTTTGATCGCCTCTCATTCAAACCTGCATTATCCAATCTGGATCAAACTTCCACAGTAGGATGATGGGTCGCCCCTGAACCCATACATATGATAATATTTACTGACAGTCGCAGCGCCACCTAGTGGGTACAGGAAATGTTTGACACTTTGAGATACAGCTCCAAGGTGGTTGAGCAGAACCATCTCAAATTTCTCCTGGAAAGCCTTAAGGAGTCTGCGTTACATTGTTTTCAAAACTGTGAGTTTTCACCAAAGGGCGTGACCTGGCAGGATGGCAAAGTTCGGTGTTTTGCCATGAAGACAAAAATGGCAGTAACTCAAAGCCACATTGCTCAATCTGCGTCAAACACACACAATGATATGCATAAAGTCCATAAACG
This sequence comes from Archocentrus centrarchus, assembly GCF_007364275.1. NCBI lineage: Eukaryota > Metazoa > Chordata > Actinopteri > Cichliformes > Cichlidae > Archocentrus > Archocentrus centrarchus. The sequence goes on along the minus strand of NC_044358.1, from coordinate 32,895,955 downwards.
TTAGAGCACCACCTAGTGAGACCTGGAAATATCATGAAATACCATGTTTTCTGCGTAGCCCCAGAGCTACATTTTATCTACATATCTGAAATTGTGCAGGCTCATCTAACATCCTAAGACGTACAAAAAGTCTCTTGGACCCATACCCAAAACCCTACAGGAAGTCAGCCATTTTCAATTGAAGGTGTCAGTTTTTGCTATTTACAGGCCTGCTATTTAAATCATCTCCCCCTACGGCATTTCACCCAGTGAGACCAAAATGGCTCCAGACAAGTAGTCCATCAAAAGTTATTCATGGTTTTGTAGAATATTCAACAGCCTTGTCACACCAGGCTGTTGAATTTGGCCTTCCTTTTTCTCCCTCGCCACAAATTGTTTGTGCACTCGTTCGCACATGCTTTACCCGATCAGCCTAAAATTGTAATCAGTCATGTACAAACTCAGGCTGAACCCATAACTACAGATTCAAGGCTATAGGTGCAATAGCGCCCCCTACAGAAGCAAATGAACATTTGTATGATGGTCCACAGAATTAGTTTCTCTGAATTTAGTTTCTCTGAAATGCATGAAAATTTGTTCCAACATTCATGACATCATCCTGATCAAAAAAGTCAATGAGACCCATGCTCTATTTTGCACGCCACAGCCGTGACCACACCCCAAATACATACTGCATTGGGTTTATATGGAGAGCAAAAGATTTAGTTTCACAGAAATGAATGAAATTGGTTACAGACATTCTTGATATCCTGATCAAAAAAGTCAATCAGACCCATGCCCTATTTTGCACGCCGCAGCCGTGACCACACCCTAAATACTGGATTGGGTTTATATGGAGGGCAAAAGATTTATTTTCACAGAAATGTATGAAATTGGTTACAGACATTCTGCACACGACATTGACGCGCACTGGGTGCGGGGGCCCGATCATCACTGCTTGCGGTTTTAATGTGAATTGTGACAACTGTAAATTAACATGTGGCAGCAATGCAGTGGTGATGTAAAAGATGAACAACCTGTCTCAAACATATTTTAAAAGGCAACATTGTCTTATTTTCACTTTCTATTGTGCCCTAGACAAGGGGAAACCAGAATGCACACAAATGTTACTTCCCTGCTCCCATGGAAGGACCAGTGCTACCATGAGATTTTGTAATTTAAACAGATTTATTTTAATCCTCTGAGGTAAAAAACATTAGGGCCCTATACCTGGTGATTAAATGACCAGATATTGATATATCTGGTGATTTAGCGTACAGAGCGATAGAATAAACATTTTAATTTCAGTTAACTATTTTCTCACTGAGTGTGCTCTCAGTACTGCTATTTATTTCTAAGGGGATGTCTGCACATTAGAGCTCTGAAACTGTAAACTAGATACAATTATTTTATTTTATTGATTGAACAGGTATTCTTTGTATGTGTTCTGTGTTCTAGTAGGTGGAATTCCAGCAGTGTAAATTACACTTAGCAGGAGATTAAAATTAAGTTTAACAACATTTCATACATTTTCTAAATCACCAAATTAATACATGCACATCCCCATGACAATGTGATGCAGTATGCACTTTATTCATTGGTTTTAATAAGCAGTGTGCTTAAAACACACTCTAAATACAAGAATAAGTGAAAATCTAGCATTTTCAGATGATTTCAAACCAAAACTCAGAACATAGCCTGCTCCCGAGAGTTTTAGATTTCATTCTCTCAGGTGCAGACTCAAGTCAAAGGTAACACTAAGATCATACTCCACAGCCTCAACGCACATTTGTATTCAATATAACTGTGTGGCATCACAGGGATCTGTGTGCTGCAAACATAAATCTGCTGAGTCAAATGGGAGTATTAGTAGCCAGTCAGTGCTTGTATCGTGTTTTATAAAAGATGACTTTGGTAGTATCACATAAAGTACTTTGGTGTGACTCAAGAGAAGTGCACTTCATCATTAAAAAATTGATGTTTTTCTTTTAATTTAGTAGAGCTGATCTATGATATGTTGCTGCAAAAATGAATAATTTGAGTTTCGCATGATGTTTTAGTTTGATAATCCTAAAGTAGGACCCCGTTTACATGAGAAAGTTTTCAGATGAAAACGGTAAAGTTTTGATCCATTTCAGCCTCCCGTTTACAAGAAAACAGGCTCCAGAGTGGAGCGTTTTCGAAACGCTCTTGTCTCTGTTTTCATCTAAACAGGTGAAAACGCTACTTTTTGAAAAGGGGGCACTGGCACATGCACATTATGGTTGTGGCTCCTACTGTATATCTGCACTGCCAACTTGTGGCCTGGCAGTGGTAGCTGTTTCCACTTAAAACGTTCTCCTGTAAATGGAACCTAAGTCTATGAACACATGGATCTGCTATTTATTTACTTTTTTCAGCATAATTAGTATATATTGGATATTACTGACATGTGGCAAATGTTAGGTTTAGTTAAGAGTTACGTTTTGCTCAAGAAAAAAAAGAAAAAAAGATTTGACTAGGTTTAGAGCTCAGTATACTGTAGGTCCCTGCAGCATCCTAACATCATTCTCTAGGTTCAAGGTTATAAGATGAACTCTCAGAAACATGCTTGTTTGGTACACGGTTTTGTATTGTTGACACCAATCTTTTTGGATCTGTGGAAACGGTGGTGAGGTATTTTTCATATGATAATTCACCATCACAGTCCAAAAAAAGTAAGTAGTGGTTTTGATTCAGTGGCATGCATTCCTGGAAAAAAATGTCTGGTTAGTCCTACAGTAGGAGGCTAGACTGTCAAGTAGTTATAGACCCACAAAACAAACCCATTTCCAGCTTTATTTTCAGGTGCTGTTACTGACGAAAACTGTTAACAATTAAGTTAATCTTTGCCATTATATTTGGTAGTTCCCATATATTTGAGTAGGATCCTATTGGCTGATCACAAACATACGAAGAGATCAAGTTCTGTTAGGGGGGGGCTAGCCTGCCTGAAACTGAACAGATGAAGCCTAGGGACCCCATTATGTAATAGCTGTGATATGTTTTGTTATCTGAGCCTGTTTGGCAGAAAGAATACAGTGGTCTTCAGACCACATTATGTAGCAGCTATTATATGTATTGTTGTGTGAGCCTGTTTGATAGAAAGAAACACATTATTTTAATCCCTTTCAAATTAAATTAATGTAGCATCACCACTATTTATCTTTTGCATTTCCTGTTGTAGCTCCAGAGTACAATTTACTGGCTGTATAAATGCTTGATAATCAGTTCAAACAAGTTCACGCACAATAAAATGTAGTTACAACAGTGTGCCAAAGGCACAGCAATGAGAAGAGTGCAATATGCACAAGTGCAGTGCATTATTTAAAACATTATCATGATAGCACGCTTTCTGTTTATAGACCTGGGTTATTATACAAACACCTGTATTCAGGTCACACACACAGTTGGGGGACAAAAACACTCATTAGCCACACAGGTTACTCACAAGCACAAGTCTGCTTCCTATCATACATACACATACTCTACATGGGGTACGTTTTTGCATGATATATTCTGCTAGAGTGCACCTGCACATCTGCTCAGGGAAAACATGTGTTTCTCTGATCAGGTCTCTCAGTCTAATATATCATCAGCTAGCATGCAGGGAAAAGGGTCAAAGAAAGAAAAAAGATTATCTAAAGTTGAGCAATTACCTAACATTGCTAAATAGCAATGACTCCCTGAGGCTAATAAATAGACAACAAGCTGACTGCTGTGACTTCAAGATTTTCAACTGTAAGTGTGGTACTTTACAACTTGTGGGGGGATTCATTTGTAATGCACTTATGCACAACTGCAAATAACATCCTTGTGCAACTGACATTGATAATTCAAAAATGCTGTACATTTAATGGAATGCAAGTGAAGCAAAGATATTCTCTTAAGTCAGACTAAAGGGTTATTTTGTTTTCAATTTGATCCAAAGTTGACCATTACATAAGGGATTTATGTAACTGCTTTGTGAACTGCCAGTATCCAGGTTAGCACATCAGTATACTGTCAGAGTTAAGATACTTACTGTGTGACAACCAAGTTAGAAAAGGCAGCTCCTCACAAAAACAACTTTTCTTGTTTCTGGAGAATGTCTGGGAAATGGGAAAGGTATACTAAACTTATACTGTACTACTGTACAGTAACCTATGTAAGGGTACTGTAGAATAAGGTACTCTTGGCAAAAGACAGTACAAGGTCAACATAATGAAAAAGGTTATAAGGCCAAGAGTTTGCTCCTTATGCTATAAATATCATCTTGAAGAATGAATGACTCATAAATAAACTAAACATTGACAATTGAAATGTAATCAACAGTAGTAAACGCACGCATTTGGCTAAGATGAGAAATGGATCACAGCTATGTTGTTGCCTTATAGTGAAAGCTGATGTAAACTGGCAGTGGCATGTTATAATGTGTGTTTTACTCTTTTTTATATATACACTGCTCAAAAAAAATAAAGGACCCTGAGCATGTGACATATGTGAAAGGGTCTGAAGAAGCTGTGGAGAATGTTATGCTGCCTGTAACAGCAGGACTGGTTTGGTGGCGGGTCAGTGGTGGCCTGGTGATCTATATCCATCTATATCCATGGAGAGACAGGCAGACCTCTACAGGCTAGGCAACGGCACACTGACTATCATTAGGTATTGGGCTTAAACTCATGGGCTCATTGTCAGACCCTACACTGGTGCAGAGGGTCCTGGGTTCTTCCTGGTACATGATAATGTCTGGCCTCATGTGCCAGATTGTTCCTGGAGGATGAATAAATTGATACCATTGGCTGGCCACCAAGCTTGCCTGACCTAAAACAAATAGAACACTCTGGGACATTATGCTTCACTCCATCCAATGCCACCAGGTTGCACCTTAGACTGTCCAAGAGCTCAGTGATGCCCTGGTCCAGATCTGGGAGGATATCTCCTACGACACCATCCATTGTCTCTTTAGGAGCATGCGCCAACATCAGGCATGCATATGTAACCCAGTAAAGAAAACAGCTCTATTTTTCTCTCTATTTGTTTTATGTACACATTTTAATTTGAAAAAGAGGATGTGTCGATCCTCTCTCTTTTAGTTAACATCCTGTTCTGATAGTCATGTACAGTGCTAATAACGGTCTCATTTTTTACTCCCTCATAATAATTTTACAGCCTCAGAGCACAAAGCAGAGAGGCTTCATGACAATTTCCTTACTGTGTTCTGCTAAAACACCATCTTGGTGAGTCATTTTATGCAAGATTAATAGCTAATGTTTAATGCAACACGTGGGTGAGTGCAAAATGCTAATGATTAGCTAACCTATCAGCATGCTAATCGTGCTAATTAATCTAAAAATATTTTAACCTATTTTAAACTAACTTTGAGTGCTATTTAAGCCCATAACAATGTGATGCAGCACATTTTTTGTATTGTTTCTGGTCGTTTTAAATGTGTGAATTGGTGCTAAAAACTGTGCTAACCTTGTTGTTTCTATACAAGCACATGTTGGGTGCTATAGGCTATAAGATTAAGCTTACATTGTTTCCTGGTTCATGACATGATTTAACTTGAGAATTTCGAAACATTTCATTTTATTACCTGCAAGGGAAAACAAGAGGTGAATTTTCTTTCATTTGATGAAGTAAGGTGAATAACTTATTTGGAAAATAAATGGATATAATGATTTCATGGTTGATAAATAGATAAAAACAGAAAATTATATTGTTTATTTACGTGGGTCAGAACATATTGAATGCATGTATTTTGAGTTTGAAAGAAAACATGCAATTAATGCTATTATGCATATATTATCAATGTGTTATGGAAAGATGATGTATTAACGAGCTATAGGTAAGACAGATGATTCTAGATAAAGTGGATTAATCATTAGTCGTATACAATAATACTGTTAATGTTATAAAGGCCAGGTTTCTTAAGCTGGTTCAGAAAAACTCCTACTGGACTGAATGGATTTCTTGTCATGAATTTCGCTGTGGCAGGCGGGTCTAAAACAGAACTGGACTGGAGCCAGCAGAACAAAATACAAACTCACTTGGAAACAAGAACTTGGACAAAAACTATGACGAGGATGCAACAGAGAACAAAGGGAAATGCAGACAAAATATACACAGGAAATGACGAGGAACAACAAGAGACACCTAGAGAGAACAATCACATTAATGAGACACAGGAAGCGAAACTCAACACGACACACAAAGAACAGGAGGCTAGGAAAATAAAACAGGAAGTGAGAAATAAACAGGGAAGACACAGACATGACCTAACCACAGGGAATTTGATACAAGGGAAGAATCTAACTAAAGCAACTCAGAACTAAGAACAAATTATACTAGAACCCATGGAATAAATGTACACATTACATAAACCAAAGAGCAATGAATAAAAAGAACAGAACTAGGAAGGCCAAAACTGAAAACGCTGGGTCGTGGACCCAGGACCACGACATTTCACCCTTGAATGGAGATGGTGATCCTGAGTAATGAATGGAGAACAGCATTACTCTTACTACTCTTCAGTATTGATCCAGTATCGTGGTAACCCCTCTATTACCACTAGATCTGGAACACAACTTGACTAAAAAGATTCTGAATAATATAAGATGACTAAAAGGACAGACTCAAACTTAAAGGACTGTGGACATTGAAATTAATGTAAACAAACCTAATGTGAATTTTAGAATGCTGGCTTGTTAAGCTTAAATCCACTTTCATTTTAGTTTTTCCCTTTTTAAAATAATAATTGCTCTAGCTTATTTCCTGGCTCCAGCTATTTCATTGCACATCACTCTTACCTAATATCTGAACCTAGATGCTGGTCTGTAACTCTTATTTCTTATGCCTACCCTCGAGTAAGAGGTTACGCATTCAAGCACGTGGGGGCCGTGCAAACTACTGAGTACCATTTTGAATTGCTGCAATGAAACTTCGACAAAGTGAACTAGCTTGCCACATAACTTTTTGATGTTGATTTTTGGGGTGTCTTTGAACTAGCCCTCTGTAGACTGATCATTTTCATTCTCCATCAAAGATGCGTGTATATGTACACACTCACAAACACACACATGCAGTACATTCTAATTCAGTATTTTTTTTTATTATTTAAAGTTCTGCATTGTCATCTAAACTACAAAGAAATACATATGGGATTATTTAGTAAACAAAAAAGTATTAAGCAAACCACAATATGTTTTATATTTTGCATTATTCAAAGTAGGCATCTCTTGCTTAGATGACAGCTTTGCACATCTTGGCATTTTCTCAATCAGCTTTATGAGGCAGTCAGTTAACAGCTATGCCTTCTCAAGAGTTAATTTCTTGAATTTCTTGCCCTTTTAATGTGTTGTGAAGAGGTAGAGTTGGTATACAGTGAATAGCCCTATTTGAATAATGTTTTAATCCATATTATGGCAAGAACTACTCAACTTAGTAAAGAAAAATGACAGTCCATCATTACTTTAAGAAATGAAGGTCAGTCAATACAAAAAACTTCAAGAACTTTGAAAGTATTCTCAAGCGCAGTGGCAAAGACCATCAAACGTTACGATGAAACTGGCTCTCATCAGCACCGCCCCAGGAAAGGAAGACCAAGAGGTTCCTTTGTTACACAGGATAAGTTCATCAGAGTTACCAGCCTCAGAAACCACACGTTAACAGCACCCCAGATAAGAGTCCACCTAAATGCTTCAGAGTTCAAGTAGCACAAACATCTCAACTGTTCAGAGAAGCCTGCGTGACTCTGGACTTTATGGTCAAATTGCTGGAAAGAAGCCACTTCTAAGGAAGCACAACAAGATGTAGAGAATGGCTTTGGCCAAGGAACAAAAGGAGTGGACATTATTAGACCACTGGAAATCAGTCCTTTAGTTTGGTGAGTTCAATTTTGTGAATTTTGGTCCCAAGTATGGAGGAAGAAGTGTGATGTATGGGGGTGTTTTGCCAGTGACACTGTTGGCGATATATTCAAAATCCAAGGGACACTTAACTAGCATGGCTACCATAGCATTCTGCAGTGACATGCCATCCCATCTGGTTTGCAATTACTGGCAACATCACTTGTTTTTTAACAGGACAATGACCTCAAACACAACTCCAGGCTATGTAAGGGTTAAAGGAGCAAGAAAGAGGGTGATTGAGTGTTGCATCAGACGACCTGGCCTCGACGATCACCTGATCTAAACCCAACTGAGATGGTTTAGAATGTGTTGGACCGCAGAGTAAAGCAAAGCAGCTAACAAGTGTGCAGCACCTCTGGGAACTCTTTCAAGACTGTTGGAAAACCATTTCAGGTGATTACCTCATGAAGCTTACAGTACAGAGAGAATGCCAAGAGTGTGCAAAGCTGTAATCAAAGCAAAAGGTGCCTACTTTGAAGAATCTAAAACATATTTTGGTTTGTTGAACACTTAAGTTTACTACATGATTCCTTATGTGTTCCTTCATAGTCTGGATGACTTTAGTATTGATTTACAGTGTAGGAAAAAAATAAAAACATTGATTGAGAAGCTGTGGCCAAAATTTTGACTGATACTGTACACACACACACACGCACTATACCAGACATTTGACATTCATTCCATGATTCATTCCCTTAACAAAATTACAGTTCCAGCAGCATTTTGTGGTGTGTTTTAATCTTTTTGTCTTTGTTTTTAATGTCCTGAAACATCTGCCTGAGGGCAGCAGTTCAAGCAGAAAGCGCCTGTGGTGAGATGGATCTTTCAGGATGCTCTGGGCCTTTTTGAGGCACTGGGAACTGTAAAGATATTTCAGGAAGGGAAGAGGGCATCCAATGATCTTCTGGGCACTGATGACAACACTGGAGTGCTTTCCTCTTTGCTGCAGTGCAGCTGGCAAACCACACACACACAAACACACACACACACGCACGCACACACACACACGCAGTATGTCAACATGCTCTCTATGGAGCAATGATAGAAGGACACAAGCAGCTTTTGGGTGAGGTGGTTCTTCCTGAAGATGCTGAGGAAGTAAAGTCTTTGCTGTACCTTCTTTACCAGTGCTGAGGTGTTTGCACTTCAGGTCAGGTCCTCCTTATGTGTGTGCTCCGGAAGTCTGAGACCATCTCCACACATTCCCCAAAAATGCTGAAAAAAAAACAACAAGAAAAAACAGATTTGTTACTTTATAAATTTCCACATTTCCACAGGTAGTTGACAAGGAAGTGTTGTATTTCTAGTTTTAGTTATTTGCTTCATTTTACAAACCCAATTCTGAGGAAGGGTTAAATGTAAATAAAAACAGAATTCAATGATCTCCATATCCCATAAACTGATCTTTTATCCACAAAAGAACATAGAAACATACTAGATGAGAAATGTTTCATGAAAAATAGCTCATATTGAATTTGAATTTCAGTAACACATCTCAAAACAGGGACATTTTTGGAATTGGGTTTTGTAATTTGTCGAGGACCATGAGCAAACCCCCCCAAAACAAACCAACCAACCAAGCAAGCAAAAAAAACAAACAAAATAACTCTCATATCACATAAACAAAGATGCTTTGTACCAGGCTAGCTCGTTTCCACCTGTAGTCCCTGTTCGCTCTATTGTGTGTACCCTCCACGTACATGCAATATTTTTTTTTAAATCAAGATGTGATGGTGACATTTTTGGCCAGATTTACTTAATGATGCGAAATAGTGTGTGAGCGCAATCCCTAACAGCACTCATAGTTGTAGTTAGTTTTATCTGTGATTTACCAAAGTTGCAGTATTTTCTAAACACAGGTGCAGTCAGTTTTTTTTTTCCAATATTATTTCAATATTATGCGCAAAAAATAAGACATGCTTTTATCGCCGTTAAATCGCGGCACAGTTGGCAGTAATTTGCCTGTTACAAAAGTCAGTTTGCACGTTTGATTTCAATATTTTCCTCCTTATATTTTGTGCTTAGAGAAAGGAACTCCCAGAAATACATATGCAAAGGTCAAATATCTGAGTTCCAATCTCTTACGCACAATCTTGTCACTGTGCTCTCTTTGTAAATACCAACACTACTTTTTTTGTAATGCCAAAACCCAGCTTGAAAGGGATATATTTAATGATTGTTGTGAGATTAGTTTCAGTTACACAGTACTATGATTACTCTGATGTGATGACATTTTGTAACACGGATTAAAGTGAAAGTTTCAGGTGAAGTGTAATGTAATGGCCAAAACGTATGAAGAAAGGAAATACAGCCACCATGAAAATACCAAAAGAAAAGTTATATAAGCTCTACATAAAAAGAAAAAGTGTTTGGGATTAATTATCAAATGAAGAATATTTCATGTTGTATATAAATTTGTATATATTGCAGGTCCGAAAGTATTTGGACTATGATATAATTTTTATTTCTGCGTCTTCACAGCACCAAGGTGGAGTTAAATCAAACAATCCAGCTGTGATTGAAGTGCAGATTTTCAGATTTAATGCAAGTGCTTTAATGGAAGTATAGCATTAATTTAGATGAATTGTAGTGCTTTTTTATACATAGTCCCCCATTATCACAGTCTCGAAAGTAAAACTGAAAAGTTAACAAGCAGTTTATGGCCAGCTGAGGCCTGTTCCCTCATTATTCCAGTATTGAACTTTCATTTTGGTAGCTGTTCACTGGAACTCTCAGTATGAGGTCCAAAGAGATGGCATGTGAAGAAGGCCATTATTATTCCAAAAAACCAAAATAAATCTGAAAGAGAGATCAAAGTGTTAGCAAAAATATTTAGCAGTGACCAAAACAACAATCTGAAATATTTTTAAAAACAATGAATTCACTAGCACTGCTGTGGAAGACAGCCAAAAACAAAGTTTGTAAGAAAAACCCCTTCACAACATCTAGACAAGTCAAGAACACTCGATAAGGTAGGCATCCCATTGTCAATGTCTAGAAGAGAAGCTTTCATTTGATTTTTTTAGCAAATGGTGAATTGGAAAGCAAGTGTGCAGCGGGCAAAGAGTTCTGAAAGAGTACGTGAGTATGCAGTAGAGAGTGGGCAGGCAGGTAAGTGGAATCCTTTTCTTTTGTAGGTTTCACATGTATTGAGGTCCAGGTGAGTAGTAGCAGGAGATGAAAGGCTTGAGAGTCAAGTAAGTAGTTGCAGGTGAGTGAAAGTCTTCCTTCCTTGTGAAAATGTTGCAGGTTTTAACAAGATGTTTCACTGGGGGTAGACAGAAAAAATGGGATTAGAAAAGCTAATGAACAGACTCAAAAAGCAGCACATCAGAAGACCTGATTACCACCATGAGAGCAACAACAATCTGATGGAGCATAGCTGCTCAAGTCAGTCTTTAAATACTTTGGCTAATGGGGAAAGTGGCAACAGTTGTGATGGCTGGTGCGTGGGAACAGAAGGTCTCCGCCTACAGGCAGCGCAACCACAGAGCCAGCCCAACTCTCCACCCGAGAAAGAGAAAGCAAAGAAGAGGGGAGAGAGGAAGAAAAGAAATGAGATGGGAGAAAAGGGTCAACAAAATCCATGATAAATACTAATAAATAAATACTAAAAATAAATACTTTAACAGGCACAAGATTACACAGTCCCACTGGTAAAGGAAAAACAGTCCCCTACACATACATACTTCATATATAATTAATTCAGTATTAAGATTTGAGAGGTATTTGTTATCGCTTTCCTTCAAAAGTATATTTTATTCTTACTTCTATGTGAAATCACCCTAAATAAGGAATTTCAGTCTGTTTGATGTGTGTACTTCTCCCTGTCTCCCTCCCAGTTTTTGCATCTCCTTTCCATATTAACAGAGTTTCTCCACTTCACTCTACCTTTCTATGTAGTCACTATTCCTAAGGGAAACCATGGTGCTTCGACACCTTGTGCTTTCTAAGTTAAAAATAGTGCTCTTCAGCAAACGAAAAGGTTATCCAATTAAAAGTAATTGCTTGAGAGGAGGAGTGGATGCACTGTTCTTCTCAGAAAGTAAATAAATAGGTAATGACAATAGGAAGCCCATGGTGTCTATTATTGCATTATTCAGTAAGATGTCCCCTCACTCTACTCCCCAGTTGTTTTCCATCTTTCTTTTATCATATTTTAGCATAAAAATCAACACTTCAAAGATTTTAAACTCTTAATTTAGTGAAAGATAATACCAAAGGGGACAGAAAGAAAAAGAGACTGTCAGACATTTAGAAATTGCTTGGTAGTAGACTGTAAATTATAATAATAATAATGATGAAAGAAATAATGATTTGATTCAGTCTAGTGAAAATTGACATGATGACATGTCTGACTGTAGGGAGACCATTTTAGCCCCTAGACACTTGCATTACAGAGTCATGCTGTTGTAATATGTAAAACAGCTGGTTGACATTGTCTTGTTGAAATAAGCAGGATTTTCCTTTAATAGATATCATTTGGATGGCAGTACATGTTGCTCCAAAGGTTGTATATATTTGGTTTAACATTAATAATGCCTACATAGATGATGAGGGAGACACAAGAGCATCCCTGTGTCTCCACTTGGTAAATGTGCAAACTCCACAGAGAAACCATTTTTTAGAGCTTCCTCAATTTAAGGTTGCAATTTAGTAAACTATATGAATTGCAATCAGACAATGAGTTTGTTCTTATTATTCCCATGGCTTTCAAATGTGGCAGATGAAACAAAACAAACAATGGAGTAGAAGTCACAAAAAAAAAAAAAAAAAAAGAAATACGCAGACAGGCACAAATATAAAGAAATCGTCAACCAGAACATGGCCAGATGATATACTTCATCAATAGGTGTGTCATTTTAGGTGTCACTGCAATGGTTGCCAAACAAAACAGTGCAAAAGATGATTAGGAATACAGGAATACAGGATGAGAAGAGGGTCTCAGACACAGAGGAGAAACCTGGAGTCAGAAAGGCCAAAGACGTCCCACGAGGCAAGAAATGTTAGAGGAGAGCAAGGTATTGAAACAGGTGTGATTGAAAAGCCACAAACAATTGAACAACCACAATAAAAGGAAGGCACATCAAGAATGACAATATGCTATGATGATGAAAGGACACAACATAGTCAGGGAGGAGAATAGCACTGCACTCTGTTCTTTCTCTGCTCTGCAGTCTTGTTTCCAAAAGTGGCAGAGTTGTTGTCTCCCACATTTTGTTTCTTTCTGTTTCCCCTTTCCACTTCCACTATCGTTCCTGCTTTCTCATTCTTCTCTTATTTCTTTGATTTGTCTTGTATCTTTACGCAGCATTTTCAATTCTATGATCCTGGTTTTCCACTACCTCCTATATATCCCCCCATTCCTCTTTTACATTCCCTCTTATGTCTATTTCCGTCCTCCTTTCCTTTATGTTTGCCTCTCTGTTCTTACTTACATTTGTCTCCTACCCTGTAACCCTGTTTTCAACTCTTACTCTTCTTTCTTTCTTTTTTTTTATTGTTTTCATCTTTTGCCTCCCTCTGTCAATCATCTCTCTATCTGCCTCCTACTTCCCTCCCCACTGTTTCTTCCCAACTCCCACTAGGCTATTGCATTATTCAGATGTGAATCTTTTATTTTGTTTCCTCCCTCCACAAGCTGGAGATTTCTATAGGATACCAAAGGAAAATGAATGGACAGTCCAAGTCTGCCATTTATCCAGATTTACTGTCAACGATCTGAGTGATGCCTATACAAGTTGATCGAGTGGAATTGAAGGGATTAGAGAGGACATATGAAAGGAATGAAATTCTTAGGGTCATAAAGTCTGAGGACATCTTGTCTTTATCGCTCTTCACCAGATGCCTGTCTTTTGGTTTGCATGGCTTTTAGCCAGGGAAAGGGCAAATTGCACTTCATCAAGGCCCATTGACAAAGTGTGTATGAAGAAGAGGGTGGGGGAATGTTCGTGTATGTTTTATCCCCACACAAATTAGTGGCTTGAAAGAGATAGAAAGTTCTGCTTTCAGAGAGACTATTCTTTTTTCTTTCTATCCTTTCTTTCTTTCTTTTTTTTTTTTTTTAATTCTGAGCCTCTTTGAGAGAGAAACTGTTTGAGATTGGCAGTGCTGAATCCACCTCAATTGTGACCTAAATCACCATCTCACTGGAATGCCACATACCTGTTACAAAAGCTGCAATGTACACACACTGAACATACACAAGAGCACAAGAACACCTTGCCACTTTAGCACCAGAGCCAGCAGCAGCTTCACTTACACAACCAATGCCAAGAAGGGAGCTTAACTCTCAGGACCTTGGACAGCTCTCACCCAACAGCTTATGGGCAAGTGCATCCTTGTGTGAGAACTTTATCCTACAATACACAATAAACTGTCATTCCCTATAAGTCTGACAAGGTATTTAAAAGATCGCAAAATTATTTAAAATAAATTCCACTAAGTAAAATCATCTATCACTGTTGATTTCAAACATGTGCCCATTTGTCCAATACTGTGGGCTGCAGAAAATTTAGCCTGAGAGCAGAGGATTTGATGCAAAAAGGAGTCTCCAAGATCTTCAGAATTTCATGATAGGATCTGAAGGTTACTGCATTTGCTCTTGGACATGCATTTGTATGTGTATTTGCGCTTAGAAAGCTATATGCTATATTTTCCTGAAAAATTCCTTTCATTTCCAAAAAGAACCTTAGAGCAAAAGTAAAGTTTGGAAATCAACATATCAGGCAAACACTGACCCTTTTTGAATAATATGCTTTGTATGGAGGAATCAGAGATAGAGTTGTCTCACAGCAGTAGACTTGTTTGAAGCAGACCAAGAGGCAACATGAAGCAAACTGCATTTCCTCTGATGGCTGGCTCCACACCAAGCTAGCTTCCAGTGACTCCCAAATTAAAAGACCCAATCTTAGAGTACCAGAAAGCATGTTAAGGAAATAACTTTTTGGTCTATACCACACACACACACACACACACAGAGCGATAGATAGATCATCCTGGGGTTATACTGATAACCCTTAAAGTTTGGTACATGGCTGATTTGATTGACAGGTGTGCTAACACAGGTAGGTGTAGCCAATTAAGTATGCTATTTCTGTTAAATTCCAACATTTCCAGTGGGAGAAACATTCCATCCAAGTGACTTCTTCTGTCTCAGCTGACTACACATTTCCCTAACCTTATTAACAGTATACTTGCATGATGATCACAACCAGCACCATTGCATAACAATGAGCCACAAGATCAATTTCATGGCTGCTGATATGCAAATTGTCATGACCGTTAGTCAGTGGCCATGAGCACTAGTCACAGAGAATTGGTGAATTGCTGCAATCACAGCATTATATGATGGTGAAAGATGTACTCTTAGGCCCCCTCCTTGGTTCAGACATGGTCATTCCCTTTTTTTTTTTTTTTTTGCATTTTTGGCCACAGTAGCTTTTATCAACAGTGGAGGGAGACAGGAAATGGGGGAAAGATGCAGGGGAAGAGGATGTGTACATCCTGAACATGGGCAAATTGGCAGCAGGCCGAGATTTGAACCTACGCCGCCCGCACTGCAACGCAGCATATGTACAGTATGTGGTCGCCGGCTTCACGACTAAGCCACCCGGACACCCCGGTCATTCCCTTTTAACTTAAATGGCCTCCCCACTCAGCACTCAGACCAGCATTCCTCCTTGTTCAGGATGTACACATCCTCATCAGTGAGAGTAGACTGGCCTGTAGGTGTAAATAGACTGCAGAGTCCTGGCACTGAAAGGGGTGCTTTTTCTGTGCTGTGCCATCCACTTATCCAGTGGTTGTTTGGTTTCCCCAATGTATAATTCATGGCAATCCTCTTGGCACTTAACTGTGTGCACTATATTGCTCTATTTGTGCCGAGGGACATGATCCTCGGGGTGGACCAATTTCTGGTGTAGCATGTTTCAGGGTTTGAAAGCTACAGGGATGCTATGTTTTGAAAATATGTATCTGAGCTGTTCCAATACACCTGACATATAAGGGATCAACAATGGTTTGTGGTTAAGCAGCGGTTGTCCTTCTTCTCCCTTGGATAACCTGGAGCATTCTTTAGGTGTCTTCCCTGCTTAACAAATGGCCAGCTGGGAAAACTACATTTACTCAGGGCCACTTTGATATGATGTTCCCCTGCTTCCCTGGCCACTGTGTCTGTGGGGATGGTGATGGCTCTCTGTTGCAGTATCCTGATGACACCCAATTTGTGCTCCAGTGGATGGTGAAAGCCAAACCTTACATAGTGATCCATATGTGTTGGTTTATAGTATACATAATCTTTAAAATGTGCCTGATGATAATTTCACAGTCTAAGAATGCTAGCCTGTCATTTCTCATATCCTGCATAGCAAATTTCATGTGTTTGTGTACTGAATTAATGTGATCAGTGAATTGTGCTATGCCCTGAGATTTTATATTCCTCCAGATTTCATCCACATACCCGAACAGTGGCTCAGTGGTGTTCCAGCATAAAATCTGTTCCACTTTCTTCATATATAAGGTAGCCACAATAATACTGCCTTCACTGTAGAGTGAAGGCACAGTTCCAAGAGCAGACACTCAGTCAGTGTTAAAGGTGGTCCTGTTAGTAAGGGTGGGGGTTGTCCTATAATTTCTTACTATTTCTAATGCTTCAGTAACTAGAGAGATATAACATCATAAGAGTCCATTTTTTCATCTCCTTCCATAATGCTGTCTCTCAGCTTCTCCACAAAATGCAACATGTTCTGAGTGTGGGGTTTGGTGTAACCTACTGACAGGTTGAGGACCAAACCCAGAAACTTGGAGATGTATATAACAGAATTGATCATACTGACAATGGGCCTTAAAGGCATATCCTGTTCATATAGCTTAGGTAAATGATAGACTTGGTAAAGCTTCCACTGTGTATAATCTGTAGTATGAGGTCTGGTTAGTAGAATTGTCCTGTTCTATCTGTTTCAGACAATCTATCCCCTGTCTTCTGTAACCATTACCTGGATCATGTTTCAGGGCCTCACAAATATTTATGTCACTAAGAAGTGACATAAATTTTCTCAACTTGTTATTGTTAGAACGTTCCATTAAGTGTCTTAAAATAACCCAGAAATGATGTTGAAGTTATTATAATAGACACTTTTTCTTTTTTTAACTTATATTAAATATGTTTAACAAAAATACTGAAATAAAATACTAAAAACACCACATGTTAATAATTATACTCTGAATTACTGGGAAATTGCAAAGAAAAAACACAGACTGCCTGAAAAAGGGGGGATTTGCTTCTTGTTTGTAGGAAAACATTTTACCATTAAAAGCTGACAAAAGTTTCACTGAATTGTAGAACGTGTGGCAACTGAACAAGCAGTGAAACAAGGAAAGCAACGATTACTCACTCATCATCCTACAATTCAGGAAAATAAAACAAATTCTTTTAAACATTCATTTTGATGATACTGTTCTCAATTTTTTTTCTGTTCATGATTCCCTCAAAGAGGACCGAGTATGTGAAATTACACCCCACATATTTGTGCTGCTGATTGAAAATCATGGTCTTTCTGGGGGAGCCAAGAGAGCTGTTTGAATGGTCACCTATTAGGTGAAGACAAAATGATGACTCTTTTGGGTTATTTAAAGAGACACTTGGGAGACTCTGTCAGCATAAGCATTTTTTTTTTTTTGGCCAAAAAATAAAAAGAAAAGACTACTGTCAGTATTAACTAAAGTGGAACAGTGTCAATTGTGTGACTGAAAACGTGGGCACATAACGTTAATGTGCTTCTTTGTATGCCATTCCTCTGTTGTCTTATGTAGTATGTTTTGGTCATTGCCATGTGGGAAAACCCATCCAGGACCATTTTCAGAGTTCTGGCTGAGGGAAGGAGGTTCTTGTCCAAGATTTTATGGTACAGTATATGGCCCCGTTCATTGACCCGTCAGTGCGGTGAAGTCGTCCTGTAACCTTAGCGGAAAAATAGCCCCAAAGCATGGCCAATCTATGGGAGCCAGAATTCTGGCTGGGTTGTAGAGAATCAAATACTTTTTTCACTTAATGACATCCAAATCAATTATAACTTTTATGTAATGTGTTTTTTTCTGGATTTTTGGTTGATATTCTCTCTCCATTAAAATGAAAGCACCATAACAATTAGAGACTGTTCATTTCTTTGTAAGTGAGCAAACCTCCAAATTCAGCAGGGGATCAAAAAATTATTTTCCCCAGTGTAAATGAAAAACAACAGGGTTCTATACAGGTCATTCACAATATCTAAAATTGTGAGCAGAAAACTAGTGTAAAACTGGATTCGCTTTTTCAAGAAATAAACATGGATACTCTTCATACTGCATGTATCTATCCAAACATATATGTGAAGCACAAATCCCATCACATACAACTTTATATTTCCATCTCTTATTCATGCATAATGTAAGCTGGCATTTGCATTTAGCTGTTTACCCTTGACTCCCACGTACAATAACATTCACACATTAGGTTTTCTCTCATATATACCACAGATGCATCCTTGGACAAATTTCAAATAAGATTACATGTGTCACATTCATTGTGATTTCTTCATGCTTAATGCACATGAACATTTTGCCACCTTGTTGCCAGTGAATTTTACCCTATCTGGTTCATCCAAATAAGACATACGCATTCAAACACAAGCCTGTCTCTGTTAATGTCCAATAATATATGTTGATGATATGATGATTCCTTTCACATCAGCACTTACATACAACCCTTTGTCATAAGTTTTTTTTTACCTTACATATAATTAGTTCTTCATATAGCAATAGACATTCACAAGTCTAAAGCATAAACTGGGTTCACTGGATTTTCCACCTTAATTTGAACAAGCAGATATCAAGAATGTTGGGCAAATGGTGAAAGCATGATGAGTTACATGGATGCCAGACGCATATAGTAAAATAGGCTTTAATGTTGTAAATATAACAGATATGCTAAACTGTGAGCCAAAGACACAAAATACACATTACGAACCAGTAGTGGTTGAATACACAACACTGTATACAAATACCACAGTATTATAATACTGTGACATTTGTAAACACTATGTATACACTCTGGTGGAATAAGTTTTCAAAATGCTTAAAATCGTCTTGAAATACACTTTCCACTCAATTTTTTGAGCACAATAAAATTAATGCACACTCACAAACCAGCCAAAAAAATAATCAGTAGTGCTGTGTTAAATTTGTATGAATTGAAAGAAAAAAGTGACTGTTCAGTAATGAATTTGGCGAAGAGTTTAAAAAGAGCAAGATTACAGCATATCATGTAATTTTCTTCTTAAGTTAATTGCAAGAGAATTATAGGCTAAAGCTGTACATTTTGGACAGCATCCCTGAAGAAGGCTCATGCAATTATCACCCAAATTATCTCAATTTATTATTGTAATAGAGTGTAATATAGAATTGTGTCCTTATATGGACAAGATTACATTTTGCATTAGTACATTTTGTGGACTTTCTTAATCTAACAGTGTACATTTCTATCTGTTCAGTAGGGTTCCTGTCTGATGTTCTATTCCTTTTTACAAACTGTCTCTTGCTCTATTTGTCCTTTGTCCACCTCCTTTCTCTACTCCTAGCTGTCTCCAGCATTATGCTAACACATTTAATGGCAAAATCCTGCTGTGTGGAGTAATCCTTCAGTGAAGCTACTGTACACTCCCTTAATGTGTTGAGGCTTAGATTCCTCCGTAACCAATATATCTCTAGGATGACATCAGACACAAGCATTAAACCAGGGTCACACTCAAGCTGCATACACACTTACTTGTATTGCATGAGTGCACTCACACTGTACACACCTGTACACATATGTTCCCAGTTCTTGCATAACATTTATTTGACTTTAAAGGTACACTAATTTTGAGATTTTCAGTCACTATTAGGATCAAAATTAAATAAAACAAGAGACCTGTCTGCCTATAGAGCTCTGCTGTCAAATATTTTACATGTACAATATGTGATATATTGGAACAGAAACTAATTTGGCTGTAGGTCAGCCATCACTGAGCTGATCAAACAAGAGGCCCAGCAAAAGGCACAGCTTCCCTAGCCAAGCATCATTCAGGTGTAGTTTGTTTTTCATTCATTGAATGGTTGTTAATATGTGCTTCAGAAATGGTATGCCCATGTGCAACTGGGTGTTTGTAAGGTTGGGGGCTATGTCATCTTTGAAGATTTGTTAGAAGACTCTTCACTGAACTGCAGCACACTGAAATTTATTAGCCATTCAAACTAGATTGAAAGACATCCAAAATGAAGATAAATATTAATATACAGCATTTCTTGAAATGCATGACCAATAAAAAGTTTAAAATTGAACATTTGAAGAGTTTTGCCAATGAACGCTCATACCAAGTCACGGAAGAATTGGCTGATAAATAAGGGATGAGAAGTAATTAAAGTTAATCATTAATGTACCGCATTTCCTCAAGTTTTTGGTAAGCTGAAAGAAAATTAAAAAATCCTAATTTAAAGAACCCTATGTAAAAGTCAAAGCCTACAAGATACGGTGAAAGGGGAAAAAACGTTCTAGTCTTTGACAGCTACCTAAATAAACAAGTACTAAAAATTACAAGTTTTTTTTTTTGTTATTAATCTCATAATTCAACCACAAAAAAACAAAAAGTGGAAACTTAACATCATGTAGCAGCTAAATGTAAATATAAAGGGAGTTTACATTTACATTCAGCTGTAAATTTGTCACCAAATGCTTGCTCATAGGGGGTCGTTTTGATTGTTAGGTTTTCTGTGTAATTATTGTAGGGTCTTTACCTTACAATATAAAGTGCCTTGAGGCGAAGTTTGCTGTGATTTGGTGCTATATAAATAAAATTGAATTGAACTGAAATGTGTACAATTGCTTTTGTAAAACCTAACATGGCCAGAGAATCTAGAATGCACCATTACTCAGTTTATGACAGTTTATAACATCGAAGCTGTAAAACACGTATTTTTCAAATCACAGTATAGCCATTTTTGTTATCAAATAGTATAGACATTTGTCAACATTATCAAAAAGTCATATATTGAAAATCTGTCTAGAACATTCTGTGGACCTCTTCTTAATGAATGTTCATACCAAGTTTCAGAAGAATTGACCAACTAAATAAGGGAGGAGTAGCCATTGAAGTTAAACATCAATCTACAGTATTTCTTGAAAAATTTGAATATTCATAAAAATAAAATGTCAAAAATCTGAAATTCATAAGCAGCATTTTTGTACAAATTTGTCCAATGAATACTTGTAGCAAGTTTCAAAAGATTCAGCCAATAAATACAGTCAGTGAGAAGTCATCAATGATGTTAAACATGAATGTAATGTTTATCTTAAAAAATAATTTAAAAAAATCAAAAGTGAAAAAAAAAATGTCTGAAGCACTTTGTAGTCCTTTAAACATAGAATACTTATACCAAGTTTCAAAAGGGCTGGCCTAGGAAAAAGGGAGGAGTAGGAACAATTCAATGTACAGTATTTCTCAAACATTTTTAAAAATGAAAAAAATCAAAAAAAGGCAAAACTTGAAAATCCATCTCCTGGGTTTTATAAAGCCTTACTTGAAGAGTATTTGTGCCAAGTTTCAGAAGATTTCAAATAGAAATGATCTAGGAGTAGGAAATTTGATGGCTCAGTATTGGATCAGTTTGCTGACGATCATCAAAGCGGAGCTAAAAAAATGTGCTTGAAATTTTGAAACTTAGAAAATCCCTGATTGTTCTTTACTTTAATCATAGAAACATGTAAAAAAAAATATAATCTATATAAAAATTAAATTAGCAAAGTGCATGAAAAACAAACTTTGTTCCACGGCCAAACCATTTCAATTCAATTTTATTTATATAGCGCCAAATCACAGCAAACAGTCACCTCAAGGCACTTTATATTTTAGGATAAAGACCATAAAATAATTACAGAGAAAACTGAAAAATCAAAATGACCCCCTATGAGTAAGCACTTGGCGACAGTGGGAAGGAAAAACTCCCTTTTAACAGGAAGAAACCTCCGGCAGAACCAGGCTCAGAGAGGGGTGGCCATCTGTCGGGCTGAGGGGAAGGAGACAGGACAAAAAACATGCTGTGGAAGAGAGCCAGCAATTAATAATAACTCAT
Source organism: Archocentrus centrarchus (assembly GCF_007364275.1). Taxonomy (NCBI): domain Eukaryota; kingdom Metazoa; phylum Chordata; class Actinopteri; order Cichliformes; family Cichlidae; genus Archocentrus; species Archocentrus centrarchus. The sequence continues at coordinate 32,873,921 of NC_044358.1, read as the reverse complement.
GATTAAATGCAGAGTAAACAGAGTAAAAGAGGTGAATGAAAAAGAAATATTCAGTACATCATGAGAACCCCCCAGCACATAGACATATTGCAGCATAACTAAGGGATGGTTCAGGGTCACTTGATCCAACCCTAACCATAAGCTTTATCAATCAGGTAAGTTTTAAGCTTAATCTTAAAAATAGAGAGGGTGTCTGTCTCTCAAATCCAAACTGGGAGCTGATTCCACAGATGAGGGGCCTGAAAGCTGAAGTCTCTGCCTCCCATTCTACTCTCCCAGGATCCACAAATAAGCCAGCAGTCTTAGAGAGATGTGCACTACATTTGGACACACATTTACATAAACTGACCTTCTATTTTATACTCACTATATGGTGGATGTGACTCAGGTGCTAGAGTGGGCTTTCTACCAGTTGGAAGGTTGGTAGATCAATTCCTGACTCCCCCAGTCTACATTCTGAAGTATCCTTGGCTAAGATACTGAACCACAAGTTGTCCCTGAAGCGTGTGTAGGTGTGTTTGTGTGTGTGTGTGTGTGTGTGTGTGTGTGTCAGAGAGAAAGAGAGAATATGCATGAGAAGGTTAGAAAATGCTTCGATGTAGATAAAAGTGCTGTATGAATGTGTGATTGAATGAATGAGACTTTGCTTTGAAGTACCTGCCCATTTAACATTTACTCACCAACGTACAAAACATGACTGGAAATGGTTCAAATGTATTACTTTTAATCAATACAGTGCCTAATTTCTAAGTTATTCTTAATTTAGTCTAATAACTTAGCCTTTACTGAAAGTTAAAGCATTTTTTTTCAGTGAGAATGCATGAGCAAGGGGGTACCACAGATAGGTAAGGGGAAAAGAGACAGAGCAACACATTGTTGGTTTGGGTCTTTTAGAAAAGGGGAGCAGTCTCATTTCCAATGAGTCACATACTGACACTTGGTCAGGACCCATTAACGTCACATTTTAACACATCAGGTAACCCTTTAGCAAAAATTTTAACATGCAGGGTGGCTTGCCAGACTTCACTAGAAGTCCCTCAATTGCTTAAAAAGGCACCACAAGTCCCTAGCCAAATGTTTTTTGCTGGCGCTGTCACTGACACAGTGGCTGTCTTTGTGTAACAAAAAAAAAGAGAAAAAAATCATGATTCACTGTTTTAAGAACTCAAATTCAAACCCAGACAGATGACAAGTTTAGAATATTTATTACAAACAACCAGGGGTGTATATAATGAGCTGATATATTGAAACAATATCTTCTCCAATAAACTTGCCAAGGAACGTGAGTGGGTGAGTGGCCGACAGCAAACGGGAACGAGCAAGCAGGTAAGTATTTTCTGAAATCAGTCTCTGTCCTTACAGGGCACAGCTCTCTTGCCAGAGCAATTAAATTGGGCTGAAGTCTGGACTTTGAAAGAGCCATTGCAACAGCTTCTTTTCTTTTTCAGTCATTGTGTTGTAGATTTGTTGGCGTACTTGGTATCATTGCCTTGTTCCGTGACCCAATTTCAGGCAAGTTTTAGCTCTTGGACAGATGATACCCTCTTAATTCCTATGAAAGCAGTAAGACTTTAACAAGCCGTGAGATTCGCTTTCTGCACCATAGAATAATCATCCTCTTCATACCACTCCTCATTTATTTAACAAATGTGATATTTATTTTTCTTTGCCTTTAGGTCTGATCATGTAAGAGGGACTCCTGTGATTCTGAACATGTTTTGGCCTTCTTCATAGCACTTCCCACAGGCTAGGTGGAATGATTACATCTTTTGAAGTGAGTACAGAAATAATTCATAGGCATCTAGTTGCTCAATATTTTTTACATGCTAAGTCATCTTTATGGGTATGACTGACAGCCTCTACAATCACCCAGGAAACTTGCCTCTCATAATTTCACTCTATTTATGCTTTCTCAGAATTTTGTGTCTTCTAGGGCCGTGTGAACTTGTCTGTTTTTCAGTTTTTATGTTGGCATATGTGAGATTAAGCATATGTGCACACAGTGCCGCTGCACTTTTTATTCACGATGTGCGCCTCCTGTTAGAGCTCAGTGTGCAGTTTTGAATCAAAGCAAAGCAGGTGTCAGTCTGGCTACAAACAGATGGGAAACCTCATGCTGAAACCAGAATCCTATCTACTCATCTTTTTCTCTGATCTCTCTCTGTTTGCCATTTTCGTGATTTTTAATCCTTGCCTCCATACAGGTTGACTATTCTGGCTGGCTCTCAGACTTGGTGGTGCCCTCACTTGCTGCTGGCTCTCATGCAGTACTGTATCACTTCCTGTTCCTGTTCTCTTTGTTGTAATGCACAGTGATGTTTTGCTAGCTGATCTTGATCTAAGCTAGCTCTGAGATAGCTCCATAATTTACAGTCTCCTACATTTTCATATTCCAAACTACACGTGCCTTATCAAATTGAAGGTGTAGCGTTCATTCATCAAGCTTTTTCAGGTCTGCCTGCTTGGCTTAAGTTTTAGCTAAGTTTTAACTACCAGCACTCTCCTGCTTAGTGTATCAAATGCTTAGTTACTCCTCATCCTCTCTTAGTGGTATCATACTGGTAATAAATGTAGCCTTTTCGTAGCCTTGGGAGGCAGGTTTAGTGAAATGGAAACGGCTCCTGTCAGCAGGCAAAGTAGCTTAGCCCCTATTAGCAGCCAGACTGGCTGGGTGACTGAGGATAATAATCTGAATCAGAAGTGTTCAATACACCACCAGCCCATTCATGGTTCTAATCAATTCTCCCCACTCGGCAACACTGAAGAAAAAAGTTTTTGTCACCCTACTCAGAAAACAACCTAGAGATTCTCGCAACCAAAGGAGAATACATAACGTGAGCCAGTGTAATGCATCAATGACACGTGCCTATGCCAGTCGGAAGTCACTAAACTTAATATTTAGTCAGCGAGTAACTTCAGAATTCATCCTGCTGCTTCTATCAGCAGTCACACCATCAATAAATGCTGACCTGGATAAACTGATAGCCGTACATGTCCATGTGATAAAATTGCCTCCATCATGTTAGGCAGATCGTGTGGCATGAGAATGACAGAAGCCTGAACTGTTCCTGTAATTTTCAGTACTTTCTCAATACATTTCTTTTCCCATCATTGTGGAAAACATGAATTTTGATTTAATCTGTCCAAAGAAATCTTTTTTCTTTTTCCTGGAACTGTGCAGGCCCTTTCAAATGTATGTAAGAGACTGTTGATGTGACCAGTCCTAGTTAGTTTTTCAGCTTAACAGCGGCAGCCTTCACTTACGTCAACATTTCTTTGAACCTCATACTGAAAGGATTAGTGAACAGCTACTAAATTTAAGTTCAACATTTGGAAACAACATTGTATCTCATGCATCATATGTTTTCTTTCTCTTACTTCCCTTTTCTCTCTTTGGAGATCTCTCTCCCTGCTCTATTATTCACCCAATCTCACTCATGCTTTGAATGTTTTTCTCCATTTGTAATTCTTTCTCTTGATATGCTTCATTCTCTCTTTCTCTCTCTAAGCAGTGTCTCTCTTCTTTCTGTGATGAGGCCATCCCCTCAATGGTGATGAGACAGACAGAGGGTGATTAAAGTGGTGTCTCATCTGGTAGGAAAACTGACCTCAATCAGAACTATTCTACCAAAAGGATATCCCCCTCTCTGTTTCCCACCATCTATACCTTCCACTCTGTATTTCCATGACTCTCATTCACCATCCTTTATTCTTCCTGACCTGATCCATCACCAGTGCTCTCCATCTCTCATCATCCCTCTCTTGTGTTCTACCCTTCTTTCTCATCCTCCCCTATCCACTTTTCATGATCACTCTCAATTTCTCATCATCGGCTGTATTGTTCTGTGATGGCAGTCTCTCCTTCTTAGGAACTCTCAAGTTTGCTGTTATCAGCTGTATGCAAGAAGCATCGCATTTACAAAAAAAGTCTACTTTTCATGAAATGGACAAGAAAAGTTCTGGATCGTTTGAAATTTGAAAGAAACACACACACACACACACACACACACACAATTTCAGGTGTAATTAGTATTCTAAACACACATGTATGCTACTTGCTATTTACTTGTGTATGTGTGCATATACAGTGTATGTGTGGATTGAAAAATGAGGAGCGTAATCCCAGTATGTTCTTTACAAATGTCAGTCAGGCAATGCGTGTTGTCATGGCAACATTTACACATAAACTAAACAAAAAAAAAAAAAATCCCATATTTAGATTTCCAATTACTATCATGCATCATGACTGTCTGCCTTTGCTATATTCTTCCTCTTGTGCTGGAAATGCAGCATGTCTCTCCCACAAACATTCATTAACTTAAGCCCACAGAAGTGTGTGAAGTATGTGAATGAATCACGTGTGTGTGTCATTTTTCTGGTGGTGATTGCACAGTGAGGCTAGAGGTGGATTCTTCATTCCTCTTGCCTCTGTTGCAGGACCCAAAATAAACTGAATATGGTTAGAATTTTCACTGCATTCACTGTATGTTTTGAACAGGAATGATTTATTCATTTATTGGTCATATTTTTTCTTGTCCCCATTTTAACAGCTGATGGCGATGTAAGCTCTGGAAAAAAAAAAAGAATAAATAAATAAAATGAGATTCAGATGTTAAGGGTAGTGAATATGACCCTTTACATAGTTCATTTGCAATTTGCCTGATTTTTGAAAGGCAGTCTTTTTTTTTGTATATCCTTGAAAACACTACTGTGTGACCTTAATTTGCATTTTCACTTTGCTGGTGATCAAGCATGTTGGATAATTTGAAGCACTGTGTGTACACTTTCCAGCACTGAATTACTTGGCCACCAGAGGCATTTGACTAGCTCTATTGAACGGGAAGTGATGCAATCGCACTGGCCTAATTTCCAGTGATATTTAAATCCTTTTCTGCATGGATGGTTTGGCTAGTTGTAAAATCAGTCTTCCTCTGCGTCTGCCTTGTTTTTGATTTGATTTGTAAGGAATGTTTATGTGAGTGTGTAAGTGCGTGGGCGTGCGGTTGTGCCATTTGATGTGATTTGTAAATTTGCATGCGTGTGGCCGTCCTTTCAGTGCTTAATCTATCTGCAGAAATACATTTTTTCCTCCTCAGTGCTCTATCTAGAAAAAGCGAAAAATAAGAAGCACCCCAAGTGTGCAAACTTCCACCAAGGCAGCTCACTCTCTGAGTAGTATTTACTTTTAAGGGAATAGTATTGAATTTTGTATATATTCATTTTGTTCACTTTGTTGTTTTTAAGCATACTTTAAGAAGTTTGTAGTGCACTAAAAACAAGTGCAAAGTGCAGGCTTTTGTTATTTGCCCTGTTGAAACCCATATTAATATACTTGACATAATTTTGAGTATAATTATTCTATATATTTTTTAATTTATGTGAACTCATTCTCTTTCTCCTTAAACATATAAGGCATTTTGGGGTGAACTTGAAAGAAAGGCAGATGTGAAATGTAAAAGTGAGATCAGAGGTCAAATGTGACCTGATATTTGGATGAAAACTATTATGTGACATTTAGAATATCCATGTACCAGTATCATTTCCTAAATGTTGCCAATTTTAAGCAAAGTTTTGAAGATAAAAGTTATGAAAGTTTGACCTTATTTGATCTTGAAGAAAAGGTCAGAGGTCCAAATTAATGTGATATTTATAATCCCCATAAATCATTCCCTATATGTCTATATGTTATCAATACAAACAATGGCAGTAAAAAACAGAATTTTAAATAGCTCTATAAAGCATTATTTTCACTTTGACTTTCAGATCAATCTATTGACCTTGAAGAGTCAAAGGTCACATGTGACACGATATTTTAATTCTTTAACCAATGTGTTCTATATGTTGACTATACACACCACGCTTGTAAGAATCGTAGTTTGTAAGTTATTTGACTTCTTGTCAATTTTCGACCAATAAATCTTTAAGTTGACCTTGAAGACCTTGGTGGATGTCAGCCAAATGTATTGTTACGATTACTCCACTCTACACCCCTACAAAAATTTTATCACAATTCATTCTAAACTTTTCAACCTTTACAGACAGACTGACACACACGCATGCAAACACTATCTAAAAAATAACCTTCTTGGCAAAAGTAAAATATTCTTTCTCGCTCATGAGTAACCTTGTAGTTTCTCAGCTTAACATACTGAACTCTAAACTCCACTTTAGGTTAAAGGGTTATTTGTGCATAATTGATTAGTAAGTTCTTTCTAAGCAAACAGAAACAAGTGGTCTCACCAAGCAGAGTTACAAAAAGGACAATGTCAGCATCTAGAAAATATTAAATCTCTGCCACAGCATTTTAACAACAAGGTTATATGTCAGGAAATACTGTATCATTTACAGATTTTATACAATATAATAATGTATTAGTCTCGTGGCTAATTGAAATTCTGTACACTTAAAAAATGTCCTTTATCTTTTGTTAGTTTCTTGAGACTCATTTGAGGAATTGGCTTTTGTTCTTGAATGAGACATTTTAAGAATGATGACAATGGTGATCATGATGATGATGGTAATGGTGCAATTATGATTGCCATGGTACCTGAAGGGGAAGCACAAGTGTCGACAGATGTGCTTTAATGACAAATATTATTTATATAAAAAATGGCTGCCTGGTGCTCTCTGCAGTTTGTATCGCTCATATTTAAAATTCCCTTTTGAGGAACAAGGTCCCCTCACTGTCAAGTTTTTAGTTAATCATTATTTTGATCTTACATGTATGGATGAAATTTTACCTTTACTGATTAAAGATAGTCACGTATATGTGTAAATCATCATTATTATTATCACTTTTAGATAATCTGGAAAGAAATAATATAATATCTTTTAATAATTATTGTTTTATAAAGGTTTCCTCCTGTACAAATTATGGCATCAGCCACAGTGTTAATATAATTGCAGGATTTTCACTTTTACTTTGTAGTGTTTCCTCCATGTTTAATGACGTGATGGGAATGTCATTATTCATTGAATTCTATGGCGAATAATGTAAGAAATCTATGAAAAAAAATCTAAGAAAGGCTTAATGTCATTGTGTCATTCATTGTCTGGAATGCTATCGCTATCCATCCATCTATCCTTGGTTTTACAATAAATGAAAAGGTTGATGTGGTGATTCACCAGAGTAAATGTCAGAAGAGCAAGGTACCATGAATGTCACAACCAATTCAACAGTTGTAGTTTGTAGCAATTTTTTTAGCTGGGACCACAGTGATGGACTGACAGGCCATGTTGCTTGTAGGGCTAAAACTAAACAATTCATGTTCACAGAAACAGCTAACATCACTGAATTTCACTGAAGGTTTTCCTACGAGCAGAAACAGGTTTCAGCCTTTAGTCTTAATTTTTGTTAAATCTATCTTCAGCATAATCTCTTTCAGTGCCATAAAATGGAACAGCTCATTTTTTTTGTCCTGACAAACCAATCAGAACCAGTGAATGGAATAAAATCTATTCTAGCAAGAAAAAAACAAAACAAACATGTTTACCTTGTGTCTGCACATCAATTTTAGTACAAGGAAGCACCACCAGTTTACATAATCAGTGTAAATTCTACACAGACATTCTAGAACTGAGAGTGCATCCATTGTCTGGCAGCTTTGAGGGGTTTTTCTTGCCCATGGGCCACCATTTTTTTTTTTTTTTTCAACTTGATCTGGTATTTAGGAACCATTAGCTATATTTGCCACACAGATCTCTTCTTGTTACTTCTTTGTTGCACTTGGTTTATACGGGCAATTTTGTAATATGTACCACCTCAACCTGCTAGTAGGCAACCCATGTGAAATATCATTATTCTCAATATGACTTATAGCTAGATTTAAATGAGGCAGTGAAGTGAAACAAGTGGAAATAAAAATGATGCAGGGTCTTTCACTCTTTATTCGACTTTACAAACTGCCATTTATAGCTTGAACATTTTATCACAGGCAAAATTGGCATTTTAGTCAGAGACTTATGCATAATAAACTTATACACAGCAAAAATAGAGTTGTCAATCATTTCTTTGTTGTAACAGTGCTTCCTGGTAATAAATCTTATACCACTGGAAAGCCTGTTTATTTGTAAGGAAAATGCATTTGTGAGTTGAGCAGCAGAGTTGAGTATGTGGGTTGCAACCATGAAAAAACTTGCCAAATCTAGAACATGTGCTTCAACTCATAGCAGCAGTCTGTTAGCTCTGATCTCTTTACTTTATTTTTGTTGTATTTTTTATTGATTTTTTTCCATTGAAATCTGGAAAATGCCACCGTATTCCAGCTGAGCTAAAGAGGTGTTTCATGGTTGCTGTGCTGGTGCAAAGGTGAAGGCTTAGAAGTGGAGCCCCTTCTGCCAACAGGCATCATGGGAAATGTCAACTCTCTGGCCAATAAAAATGAAGTTGGGGTTCTGGCTTTATTTGTGAACCAGAGATGGATGTGTGGTCCTGATATTGAATTGCTGGCAGTTAGTATGTATAACCATATTATGTACCACGAGAATTCAGTCATATAACAATACTTGTGTACATTTCACCCAAGGCAACAACCAAAATTCCATGTGGAATTCCCCATGAAACTCTTGCTAGGATACAGACTAAATATCCGAAGGCATTCTTCATACTTTCAGGAGACTTCAGTCATGTTTCTCTTCCTCCCACCTGACTGGATTTACACAATTTGTCGACTGTCCTACCAGAGAAAACAAAACCCTTGATCTGATGCGGAAAGAGCTGATGAACTCAATCAGTTCTTCAATAGATTTGGCTCTGCGGTCACACCTACTTCCACTGCTGCTCTTCAGTGTTCTTCTCCTTCTTCTCTGCAACATGTGCAGCATCTTCACTGCTGCTCAGTCTTCTCTTCCACAAGTGTGCTTCTTCACCACAGCTATACCATCTTCTTGCATCTCTAATATGGCAGCTACTTCCCCCCTCACACCTGTTCCTCCACCCTTGTCTGTCACAGAGACACGGGTGGGACTGGAGCTAGGAAGACTATGCTCTGGGAAGGCTGCTGGCCCCGATGGTGTGTCTCCAAGACTGCTAAAGGACTGTGGTGCCCAACTGTGTCAACCTCTCCACAGGATCTTTAATCTGAGTCTACAGCTGGGGCAGGTGCCAGCACTGGACACACATCCTGTATTGTACTGCTACCAAAAATAAAGTGTCCAGCTGAACTAAATGACTACAGAGCAGTGGTCCTTACATCTAGAGGTGGAAAATGTACAGACATTCTGCATTTAAGTAGAAGTACAGATACTTGTGTTAAAAACTATTCTGGCAAAAGCTGAAGTACTGATTCAGGTTCTTTACTCAAGTAAAAGTGAAAAAGTACAGGCTCTGAAATGTACTCAAAGTAAGAAAGTAAAAGCAACTCTTTGGGGACATTTCTGCCACCTATTTTTGTGCAAAGCTGACTGAACCTTGTGTTATATTAAAATAATAATAAAACAATATTATTACATGAGAATACAAATTTTATTTCAATCTAAATTGTTATTTTAATGAATGCACTCAGCTTGAACACTGTTATGTAGAACACGAGCAGAGAAAAAGAACGGGAATTTAAAAACAATTCAATTTGCTGTTACCTACATTATACAGGGTGTCTCTCCCTCATCACATAAACAGTCAGGGGTTACAGTGGGGTTCAGCAGGTGGTGAGATTCTAAGATGGGCTGTAGTGACTCAGCGTGGAGAAAAGTATCACTACTCACAATAAATGATTCATAAATTATGTGGTTTTAACTCTTTCATGTCTTTGTATGTGATAAGCCCCGGGATGGTATGCCAGTATGATAGTCCCTTATGTGTTACTGTTCCTCCATTCAGGCTCAGATCAGTTTGATGTTTAAAGGCACGGAATGGAGGAACAGTAACACATAAGGCCCTCAGATGTGTTAAACCTAAAGTAACAAGCCTGTTTTGAAATTCTAAGGAGTAGAAAGCACAGATATTTGTGTAAAAATGTAGGGAGTAAAAGTAAAAAGTTGTCAGAAAAATAAATACTCAAGTAAAATACAGATACCTGAAAATTCTACTTGAGTACAGTCACAAAGTATTTGTACTTTGTTACTTCCCACCTCTGCTTACATCACACATCATGAAAACTTTGGAATGACTGATTCTACACCTACTAAGACTTGAGGACAAAGACAAACTTGATCCCCTGCAGTCTGCATACAAGCAACGTATCGGAGTAAATGATGCTGTCCTCTACTTGCTTCACCGAGCCCCGGCTCATCTGGAGGACTCTGGCACTTATGTGAGCGTTATGTTCTTTGATTTTTCAAGCACTTTCAATACCATCCAACCAAATATACTTAAAGACAGAGATAGGTGTAGATTCTTCCTTTGCTTCCTGGATCACAAACTACTTGACAGGCCACAGTTTGTCAGGTTGTGTTTCTGGGACATAAATGAGCAGCACGAGGGCTCCACAGGGGACTGTCCTGGCTCCATTCCTTTCACATTGTATACAGCAGACTTCACACACAATTCTGAGTTATGCCACATCAAGAAATACTCGGATGACACTGCCATTGTGGTATGTGTCAGGAATGGAGAGGAATCTGAATATAGGGATCTTGTTCATGCCTTCAGCGACTGGAGTCACAAAAGCCACCTCATATTGAACACCTCTAAGATGAAGGAAATGATAATAAATTTCCAAAGATTAAGGTCACCTCTCCAGCCTGTGAAAGTTTGTGGGGTGGACATAGAGGTAGTGACAAAATATAAATATCTAGGTTTACACCTAGATGACAGACTAGATTGGTCCCCAAATACCGATGAACTATACAAAAAGGGACCGAGCCATCTCTTTGTAAAGAAAATTAAGATCTATTGACATTTGCAGTAAAATGCTGAAGATGTTCTATCAGTCTGTGGTGGCAAGTGTGCTGTTCTATACTGCAGCATCAGAAACAAGAATGCAGGGCGACTGAACAAACTAGTGAGGAAAGCTGGCTCTGTACTTGGAGCCAGAATGGACATGCTGGGAGAAGTGGTCGAAAAATGTACACTACATGATGTTAGAAACCATCCTAAACATCTCTGATTACCCACTTTATAACATCTTTATGGAACAAATAAACATCAGTGGTGAAAGACTCCTCTCTGTCCATTGTAAAACGGATACAGAAAATCATTTGTACCCACAGCCATCAGGCTTTTCAATTCTCATACGAGCAGCAGATGAGCTATGTCAGGCATGTGAATTTCCCTCTGGGATCAATAAAGTTATTCTTATTCTTAAATCTTATCTGCCAAACAGCTTATTCTGCTATCGACTCTTGGTTGGTATTGTTTATTAGATTGGATGATTGAAGTCTGAAGAAACAAGACACACTGGCAATTTAACAGTTTATTCATTTACATACAGTAGCATGTGGAATAACCATACACAGCTGCAACAACCTGTCACCTCCTCCTCATGCTGGTCAGCAACTTGGTCAAGCACTGCTGTGGGATGGTATCCCATTCTTCAACCAGGATTTGTCACAAGTCAGCCAATGTGGTTGTGTTGGTCATTGGGGTTGAAGTCAGGACTGCAGGCAGGCCATTCCATCCTCCCAAATTCTGGAGGTAGTCTCTGATAAACTCCACTTTGTGGGGATGAGCATTGTCATCTTGGAAGACAGAGTTCGGTTGTAAACTGTTTGCAGAATTGCAATATCTCACCGTATTGAGATTGCCTCCAATGATGACAAGCCTGACTGTCAGCACCTGGAGTACCAGAGGCTCAAAACAAGACTCAGTAGCAGAAAAAGCTGTTTGGCATTGGCAGACAAGATTTGGCAAGTTTTTCATGGGCACAACCCACATACTCAACTCTGCTGCTCAACCCACAAAAGCATTTTCCTTACAAATCTGGCATTATTTAAGGGGAAATAAACAGGCTTTCCAACAGAATAAGATTTACTGCTTAGAAGCATTGTTTAGATTTATTTGAACATGCATAAAAATCCAGGTTTCTGTGGTACACTTGCAAATACAATAAAGGTAACAAATGTAAAAAATAAATAAATTAATTACTAAAACAATGGAATGACAACACTTAGAAATGCATGTGTTTTCATTACTGATCCCCACCCCCTGCCCCAACCCTAAAAAACACCTCCCCACTCCCTTTTCTCCCTCACCCCCCTATCCTGAGATTTGTTCTCACTATATATTTTTATTTTTTTTTTTGCAATGGAAGGCTTTATGAAAGAGTTTCCTCGTGCGTTTCATGGTCAGAAACCATTCATGCTCCTATAAAATTTCCACTGTTGGCTCTCCGTGGGCAGATGGCTTCCTGGTGTAAATGACTGCCCTAAATGAGTGACAGATCAGTGAAAGTGAGAGGTGAAATTGCTCATGTCAAGCAGGTGAAATTTTTGTGTTTGTGTGTGTACATGTGTAAGTGACAGTGTCTGTGTATGTGTCAAATGGTGAAACTGACTGCGAGAATTTGGTCAGGTAGGGATCTACTTGGCTGTCTATACAATATTTATTTTCATGAAATGAAAATATGACAGAAAAAGGTGTGCGTTTGTGCTACTAAGAAAGAAATGGAGAAAAAAGTTAGACAAGGTCACTTTTATATTCCGTATTTGCATTTTATCACCTGTGTGTATGACTGTGGAAAGGAGATGTTAAGAATCCATGAGCAGTATTTCTAATTTCAAATGTTTATCTGTCTCTAAAGATGCATATTTTCAAGGTTCAGCTTGTCCTTTAAAAATTAGCATATGAATTTATTGTGAAAGGTGACATTTTACGCACTTTTCTGTTTCTCTGAGATGGCTGTCACAAAATTGCGCTCAAGGATTTGCCTTTTATTATTACTGTCAGGGTTTGTAACAACTCACAGGTGATTTAAAATTTGCTGAGCTCCTAATAGTTCTAATGGAAGGCATATACATAAAGACATGAAATATGTAATTCACATAAACTTGCACAAGCTTACAAGTACTGTGTATCATCCACATGTTAACAACACACATGTGTGCACCCACGCACCTGTCATTTTTGACAGACTTTGATTTTGCTATAGCGTTTCATCTCTGTCTTTTATGTTGTTTCATGCCCCACCCCCCACCCCCACACCTGTAACAATGTTGTATTTGTCAGTCAGGAACAAAGACACATAAGTGTTACTGCAACTTATTTAAAGGCAGGCTCTCTGGTCAGATGGCATCACCTTCAGAAAGTCAAAGAAAAACACAATGATCCATGAATATTAAGATACAAGTGACACAAGTGTTGGGCCTCCTTAATTTACTCTGCAGAAAGAAATGAGCACAAATTCTAAAATCATCTAAAAATCACCCTTTCATGATAGAACTGGAATTGAAATATTTGGACAATGATGTGCAATGCTATCTATATTTTATGTATAACACTGCATATTACTAAGGTCCTGTGTTGGAGCCCTGTGTTTCTTCCAAGCTTTTATAACCTCATAAAATAGTTTCAGCATTATTGCAGTGCATTTTAGAAAAAAAGGCCATATATTAACATGCTTTACTTTAATTTAGATATTTACAGCTTAACATTTATGAATTTGTTTTTTTAAGATTTATTTTTATTTCCATTTCAAAAACCTCCCAAAAAACATAATAACCAAAATTTTCATTCACAGCCATGAACAGTGCTTTAAACTAGTGGTGGGTGGATCAATCCAAATATCGATACCAATGATGGTATTGATATTGATCAATACCAGTGTAATGAGATTGATACTTTAGCTTGAGTTTCTCTCCTGTATGCAGTGCTGTGGTTTCATCAAAGATGTGAGAAGACTGTCTGTTTAAGTGCTGCTTCTGTCACAGTACAAAGCAGGCACACTTTGCTCCTCCCCTCCCCACAGTGTTTTGACGTTATACCATCATGTGACATGTAATATATTTTACTTGGGGAAAAAAAGGAATTTGCTCTAGATGTTTTATAATGTTGTGGAGTGATAATTTTGTATGGCTTGTTTATTTAAGAAAAAAATCCAGAAAAATTAGTGAATGAAAGGATATTTTTATTATATTTTTGTATTATACTTTCTGAACACTCTACCTGAAAAAAAAGTTTTAATTTGTTCTTGAGTGATCATTGTGAGAGATGAAGCTTCAGGTGAGGAGGAAGAGGAAGAGAGAGGAGAAAGAGATGATGAAAATAAAAATATACAAATCTTAAATGTCATATGTACAGTATAGGGTTTAATCCCAGGATCCGGGATTCCCGGGAAATGCGATCAGAACCATTTCCCGTTTCCCGGGAAACGTTAGACGGGAAACCGGGAAAAAAGTCGCGCGCGTCGATTTGACTTTCAGAAAGAAAAGAAAGCTTCAGAATGTTAAATTTAAGGAAATATTGAGAGAAGGGTTCGTTTAATGCGAAAAGCATTACTCTTCATTTCAGGCACGTTCAGCCTCCGTTTAAGGCTTCAGCCTTCATCTCAAGCGTTTTAATAGAGGTATTAAACAGTTGTACTTTTTTCCTCTTTAATTTGTTGAAATCGTAGGCAATGTGTTTACCCTAAGGTATTTTGTATTATATAATTTTATATTATATATTGTTATATTGCATTATAGCCTATAAAATATGCCTGCCCTGAACAATAAAGAAATATCTGTTTAACTTCGAGTGTTTCTTTTCCTCGTTTGCAGCCGCTTACTAAGAATCATGAATTAGGATACGGGCCTAATGTGTGAAGAAATTATCATGAAATAGATACTTTAACATATTTTGCTTTTAAAATGGAGTTGAGTAAAATGTATATTTTTTAGGCTATAAGGATTGGCCAGTTTTTCAAAAGACGATTCACAGCGAACCTACTTTAACCCTCAGACACGGTGTTATAAATTTGCTGTTGCCAGAATGGCAATGACCAAGTCGTAGTGCATTACTCAAGGCCCTGTGTTATGCCATATTATAGTGTAGTACGGTAGTTAACTTTTCAATGACTATTACAGCGTTCCACTGGTGGAGATATAGCGCAACAGATGTCGCCACGACAGCGTGGCTGAGCCTTTATCAGTGCTGTGGAGATGAACCGTATTGTTTTGCACCAGCAGTTGTAAAATATCTTGGTATAATTCCATGTACAATGGAGGAATATTCGAATTATATTTGTTAAGGGAGTGTTGAGGAACGATACAACACCGCATAGCTCGAGCACTCGAATGTCCAGATGTAGGTTTTATTGCGTTAATCAAGCCGACGTTACCCCCTACTGGGCATAACAGGACATAGCTGGAAAGCTACCTCTACAATATCACAATAGGTTAAAGCCGACACAGGCTACAGAAGGCCTAATTATAATAAATAAATAAATAAACTTTTTCCCGGGATTCCCGGGAAATGGCTCGTCATTTCCCGGGATTTGATTCATGTCATTTTCGGGAAAAATATTAAACCTTAGTACAGTACCAATCAACAGTCCAAACTTTGGACTGGCACTGCAGCTTGAAAGAGTTTTTTGCGATCTTAAAGTTAAAACTAACTTTTAATTGACATTAGCTTGGAATTCTCTGGAATTTGGAACAGGAAGCTTGCCATGATAGCTTGAAGGTCAGGCCAGGAGAGAGAAATGAAAGCCTGCAATAAAGATTAGATACCCATTGAAGACCAGAAGAAAGAACAGAAATATCTGTGGTAAAGACTTGAGAAGCTGTGTCATAGAGAACTATGCACTTAAGGACAGGAAAACCAGAAAGAAAATATGGATAATGACAGAAAAAATGTGGATACCACCAGCAGCTACAGGTCGACTTACCAGGTCTTTAAGGCTTTGATGTATTTTGAAGAAGTTGGCAACAAAATTGGATGTGATGTATGAAGAAAAGGCTGCCACTGACCTGCAGCCCAGCTGTCGAAGAGAGAAGTTGCAAATGCATGAATAAATGCTGAAGAAGTTTTACAAAAGTGGCCTGAATGCAACTGTGGGGTTAGAGAGCACCTGAGGAACACTTGTTTAAAGTATTGAATAAACCAATGTTTGACATAGAGTGACTGTCAGGAGTTGAAGACAGAAGATGTGCCAGTGATTTTTCTAATCTTTAGAAATGATATGGAACTACAGTATAGGAACAAAAAAGGCAAATCTCTCTGAACTATAATGACTGAACAAGCCCCTTTTTACATTACAACCTGTGTTAGTATAGAATAGAAAGCCTTTTGGCATTATCAGGGAAAACCGAATGGCCTCTGTGATGCTAACAGAATATGGAAATGCATTTGATCTGCCAATTCATAAAGGTCATAACTTGCATGGGATGTATATTGGAATGTATTTATTTTACATCACAAACTTGAGCTAAATACCTCCACATTGACATTTTTCTTGATGTCTAAGTAAAAAAAGCCAGAGCCCACGCTTTTTTCAGTTTATGTAGCTTTCACAAATTTCTGACAAGGAAGAAAGCGTGTCTCATTCACGACAAATTCAAAAGATAATGCCAGTGGCATTATAATGTCATTATGAAATTTCTTTCCTTGACAAAATAACAGAGGAAATATATTTTTAAAGAAGAACTGATAAAACCAGTAACCACAAAGAATATAAAAGTCCAGGCTGTTTCGCAGTCTTCAGCTTTCTTTCTTACACAAGTAATGACTTCAGTATGAATCCAGGAAGAATGCCTAGTCAGATCATCAGCTCAATTAGTCCCAGAGGCACCCAAAGTTAAGATGTTTTCACAGTCAAAGTGTGAAACTTCTCTTTTCAAAACAGCATCTAACCTGAATACAGGGACTAGAATGAATCATCACAGTTCTAAACTTTTTGGGCACAAGCACATAAAAACAACGCTCTACATCAACCCCCCTACACATTGCTTCCCGTGGAGTGGCGATTAGAGTGGAAATCAATTTGAGGTGCCCATGGCTAAATTGACATCATTAGGTTTACTGCAGGCTGAATAATGGATGACTGTATCATTATATGGGGAAATAATGGGATGAGAAAAGGCTCAGGTAGACAGTGTGCTGCAGGTGAGAGCTATAAATAGATCCTGGCAAACCCACACAAACACCCATACATGCACAATTGCATGCATATGTACTGTGAAAAACACAAGTGCTAAAACAAAGTGCTAAATGGCAATGACACAAGCACAAAGTGCAGTTAATGAAACTTAATTTATTGTTACTAGCTACTTAATAATTACACTGTAACAAAACATCAGTTAAACATCACGTGAGTCAAAATAGGTGCCACCCTCACTTGGTGTTGGCCCTCACTGTGGTATTGTATCACTTCCTCTTACAACACATAGTGGTGTTTTGTGTAGCTTGTTTAATTATAAAACCTTTAGATAATGACTAATTTTGTAGTGCAGTCTTTAACTGCTTTATCCAAAGCACTCAGCTGTAAATTATATTCATAGTAGTCATTCATTGTCTCCTTAGGGATTTGCTAGCTTAGCAAAGCTATTAGTTTAGCTTTTAGCCAAGTCACTAACAGCATGAGTTCTTCAACTGTCCCTCCCACACTTTCCTGCTCTGTGTGTCAAATGTTTAGTTACTCTTCACCTGTAGATATCCAGGCCCATGTGGTGGACGAAGGTAACTTTGGCACTGTAAGCTCTCAGATCCTGAGTAGCCAGGAACTCAGGCTGCTGGGTGACAGTGAGGAGGAAGCATAGCTTTCAACATAAGCCCACAGTACACCACCAACCCATTCAAGTCGCAAATCACCCCCCTCCCGAGGGGGACACACCTGTCAAGGAACAAACTTTGGTACTCTGGTTATTGACGATGCTGTGAAACTAGCAACACAAGCAGCCATTATTGAATGTCTTTCAGCGGCTAGAGCAGGCGACATAGAAGGACCTGTGAAATTGGCTAAGGATAAATGTAGATAGATGATAGATGATAAGTGGATGGTAGTCCCTCTGCTGCTTCCTGCTGAAGTCCACGATCAGTTCCTTTGCTTTGCTGACGTTGAGCAGAAGGTGGTTCTCCCGGCACCAGAACTTCTTCACAAATAAAATTTTAACTATTAGAGGAAAAAAAATTTCATCACCATCTCACAGTTGTATAATCACATACAGTTACTTTCAATAATGATAGTTATTTAAACTTTTTTAACGTTTTTTTTTTTAAACTTTCTGAGTTAACTTCATTATTTCCTCAATACCAGCATTCCTACAAAACTGCTAAAAAAAAAAAAATCCTATCATCAATTAATGCTCCAATCTTAAATATGATCAATCTAACTTCATTGATGGGCTACCGCAGGGCTTTAAGGTGGCTCTAAGGTGGCAGTAATTAAACCATTACCTAAAAAGCCATCACTTGACCCACCTGTCTTAATTATTAAAGGCCAATTTCCAACCTTCCTTTTATATATAGTAGTTGTGAAATGGCTAACTGATCAACTGAAGAGGAATGGTTTATTTGAAGAATTTCAACCAGAATTCATCACAGTACAGAAACAGCATTAGTTTAAGTATAAATTAGAAATGATCTTTTGGCCTCTGACAGTGGACTCATTTCTGTGCGTTTCCTGCTAGACCTCAGTGCAGCATTGGATACTGTTGACCATAATATTACAGAGATTAGAGCATGCTGTAGATATTAAAGGTACTGTGCTACAGTGGTTTTAATCATATTTATCTAATAGACTAAAATGTGTTCATGAAAGGAGTCTTCTTCACACACTGAGGTTAATGATGGAGTTTCACAAGGTTCTGTGCTAGGACCAGTTATATTTATTTTATGCATGCATGCATATTATTTACATGTTTCCCTATTATTAGTATTATTAGAAGTGTTATTAGAAGGCAGAGCATACATTTTCATTGGTACGCATATGTTGCCCAGCTTTATCTATCCATAAAGCCAGATGACACGCCAATTAGTTAAACTGCAGGAATGTCTTTAAGACATGAAGACCTGGATGACCTCCAATGTTCAGTTTCTAAATTCAGATAAAACTGAGGTTATTGTACTCACCCCTTAAATCTTAGACATAGTGTCTAACCACTCAGGATGATATTAGCTTGGCCTCCAGTAACACTAAGAACTCTTGGAGTCATATTTGATCAGGATATCTGCTTCAATGTGCATATTAACCCTTTAACATCAGCACATTGTTGCCAACACATTTGCACAGGCTCATTTTTCATCACCATAATTTTTCAGCAGTTTGTCCTATCAGAAAAATTCAAATGTTTCAGAAAGTTGAGAAATTGCAGTTCTCAGCTGAAGTGATTATTACATTAATTTCACTCATGCTGTTGCAGGAAGCCTGCAAATCCACTCCCTTATTCTTTGCCTTACATTATAAAGTGCCTTGAGGCAACAGTTGTTGTGAGTTGGAACTAGCTAAATAAATAAAATTGAATTGAGTTGAACTGAACTGAACTGAACTGAATGGAAAAAAGATTTCTTAAGATTTTGTACAGGTCTGCTTCCACTGGCCATTAATTGTGACTGTTTGCCAGGACATTATCATGAAATTATTGCACTTGCAAGTATTGTGGACACAAGTTAACATTTTGTTCTTCCAGAGTTTGAAGTGAAAAAAAAGAGAGATTAAAAATAGAGACAAAGACAACTGGAGAAGAACAACAGAAATATTTTAATTAATTGCTTTATTTACATGTTACTTAACAGAACATACATATGATATGAATATAACTGCAGCTGTATTCATTTAAACCAAGCAGCTTAAACTAAAATTATGCTTTTCTCATTTATCTCCAAAATAATCAGTATGTGTGCATAATTGCAAGAAAAAACATCCTACAGTTGAATTTTCAGTTCATTGTTTAAAAGTAACTTACTGGGGTTTTTTTTTGTTTTTTTAATTCAAGGCAGTCATCACTGTTTCTGCAGTATCACACATTTTAATAGGCAGTTGATAGTTGGGATATTGAGTAAATTAAACACACATGCGTACACACACACACACACAGTATTGTAGGCTGATGGTAGGTATTGAGGTTTCACATTTCATATTCAAAAACAAAACATGTTTTCACATCTTAATTCAAATGAATTGACCATTATGTATAGATTTCTTATTTTTTCACAAGTGAACCCAAACGCTGCAGTCACACCTTGGTCTTCCATGTTATGCTAAAAGGCTGATCCACATACACACCCTTTGCAGTAGTATCTATAATCAGCTCCTGTAAAAGCATGAGGAGAGAATAAAGAATTTGAAAAAGTGCTGCAGTATAAGGGAGTAATACCAGTCAAAAGTTTGGACACACTCACCGTGAGTGTGTCCAAACTTTTGACTGGTACTGTAATAATAAATGATGATGACGATGGGAAAATCAACCATTTTTTAAAACAGATTTTAACTCCCTATAACACTGAAAACATTATCAAGAACAGATAATAGACATGTAGATAGCTGGATGGCAGCTGACATGTTTTGTTCAAGTAACCTCCTCCAGGACTTAAGTCCACTAAAAGTACTGAATGTACAGTACTTCCCTTCTGTTCTGTTCTATACATGTGATCTGATATAAAGGATAATAATCCAGTTTTGCTAATATAATATACATAGAACAGTTCCTCAGTAAAGTTAAAAAACCTGACACTGATACATGTGATGGGAAATTGTACATGACAGTAAGAACAGGTCTATATGTCTTCAGAATGAAACATCTTGTCTTGTACCAGACAGAAAGAGCTCTCCCATCTCACTGTATTTAACTGACACAGCACCAGCTGCTTACTATTTCTTTCAAATTGTTACCCCATCAGACAATACTTAAGAAGATAAATGGATTGTCTCATGCTGAAAAACTACTTATTACCATGCATGTACTGTGTCATCCTCATTCCGTTTCTCTTGTTCCTTGCTGCCCTTTTTTCTTCCCTCCAACCCATCTTTCATTCTTCCTGTTTATCTCTTTCACCTCTATTTTGCTCCCTCCATCTGGTTAGAGTGATGCATTCTCCCTCTCCGCCATACTCTGCTTGTCCTTCCCTCCTTTCTACAGATGAACTGTCTTTCTATTTCTATCAATATTCTTAACTCATCCTTGCATCCCCAACACACACACTGAAAGTCCTCTGTCATTCTGACTTTCTTCATCTGCAATTCTTGCCCTCTCGTCTTGCTTCTCCCTGTCCATCTTCTCAAGAACAGTATAAATATAAAGCTTCTGAGCTTTTTCATCTACCATTATTTATGAAGCTGCGGTAACTATCATTTTCATGCTCCTGATAAGTGCACTGAGTACAGTACACAACCTTGACAGGAATATTTTATCATACGCCAAATGAGGAGAGGGAATTCATGCTGTCTTCTTGGACTATTAATTCCTTTTTTCCATTCCCCGTCTCAAACCTACGTGTCACCGTAAAATACCTTTACATCTTTACATGTGACCTAGTCTCTTTTTTCTTACTCACAATTTGCCTAATTGCATTTTGAGAGAATTTTACTTCCACTTTGTCTTCAAGCTCTAGAAAACCTGTGTTTCATGCCATGTTTTACTACACACCTGCTTTCCCTTGTTGAACCTTGTTGACCATGAATGTTTGGCTTCCCTACAGAGGACATTTATAAATGAACACTGTAACTGGTATTGCAACTGGTATTTATTTCTTTCCACTTAACCACTGGAGCAGATAATGGGAAGAGCAATACGGAAAGTCCCTGTCCTGAGTCCAGTCTTCATCTCTGAGTTCATTATAAACAACAGCGTCAGGTGGAATGTTGAGAACCTGAGTGGGTTGTTTTGTGACCTGACTGGCAGGAAACTGTTCCATAAACTCAAAATCTGGGGTGTGTTTAGGAATTGTGTGCAAGTAATGCTTATGAATGCATAAAATAACTCTTAATCAACAAAACCAACTGTATGCCTGTTACACTGATTTATATTGTTATTTTGGGGTTATTAAATTTGACATTTTTTGGTATATTCATACGTGAGATGCAGTGAGCACTTTTTCTAGCGTATATCTCATTCTCTTATTTATGTTCCTAAAGATCAGTGAAGGAGGCCTTGCAAAAGAAAAAAATATTGAATAACAGAGTCTGCATTTGATTGTACAGCAGCCCTGTGGGGAAATGCTCTGTGAATTGGAACCTGGAATCTTTTTTTTTTTTTTTTTTACTCTTTTCTTTAATGATTGTTTCTTCTGTTGCTTCAAAGCTGGAGTATATGTTGTAGTTTCTCTATTGATGAATTAAATAAAAACACAGACAAATAACCAACTGGAAATGTTGCTAAATAAATGCTAGTTAATTAATACAATCTTAATACAGATGCATACAATGTTCAAATATCTATTTTTACCACAACTATATTAAGTATTCCAGAAATGTACTGACCTGTGAGTCAAGGTTGTGCTGTGGGGTTAGTGGATGTGCCACATTAGATAGAGTTAGGATAACCTCTGTGATCTCAGTACTGCCCACGCCCCAAATCCTCACCACACCCAGCTTCAACCTGTTAGCATCAGCCAGGCCATTATGATCCACCTGACTGGTCAAGTTGTTCTACGAATGAAAGTGATGAAGACAAAGAGGAGTGTTAAAAGAAATCAAATACATACAATGAAAAAGATCATGCATTTTATTTGTATTATCTATAAAAGTACTGTAGTAACTTAATGACAGGCTGGACAACAATCTTGAACTTCAGGGTCACATTCACTGGAAATGTGTTTCAGCAGATTGAGCCATGGCGATTATCCAGCAATACATTATTTGTATTCTTTGCATTGTCTCTTTAGTGAGTGAGATTTACCATTTGAGTATCTTTCTTATATAATTCTATTTTTAGTGATATAGTTTTATAACCAACAGGTAATATTGTTTACTCTGTGCTGGGTTTTAGCTGCTGTGAGAATCTAAATGTCAGAATAGTTTTAAATCAATGCATATCATGCAGGACTGTGAGAAACTTGGCACACACAGACACACACACACACACACACACACACACACACAGGATTGAGGTCCCTGATTATCAATAAACCAGTGCACTGACAGTCCCTTAAATACTGAAAAAGACTAAAATTGTAATCTTGGTAAAAATGGCCTCAATCTAAAAGGTCCAAAACTCATACTGAGCTAAAGGAACACACACAGACACCCCCCCCACCCCCCCCACCCCGCACATCTACATTCAGATAGACATCCAAAATGGCATACGATCTGCTAATCTGCCAGGCCGCTTCTGGCCTCATTGCCCAACTTATCCTCATCTTCTCACATCTGCCTGTTCACACATACACCCATACCCACAGTCGCTTACATACGCATGTGTGCACACACAAAACACACACACACACATCCCCTCTGTCTCCCTCTTTGGCTGTCAGGCAGTGCCTGTTTTATCACTGTGTGAAATTGCTTTGAATTGAGCCTGATTGTAGGCAGAGGACAGCCACAGATGTTTGGCCATGGTCGCTCTATGTGTATACTATAGCCTTTTGAATATATGTGTGTGTGTGTGTGTGTGTGTGTGTGTGTGTGTGTGTGTGTGTGTGTGTGTGTGTGTGTGTGTGTGTGTGTGTGTGTGTGTGTGTGTGTGTGTGTTTAAATGTGTTTATTAATGTGTGTCTTTGGATCCTTGCCTGGCAAAGAGGCAAATGTGCCTGGGCTATTCTCATTATTTGGGAGTTTCTAACATGTCCGACTCAAACTGCCATCAAGATGTCGCCAAATGAACTTTGCCATAAGATAAGGCCACTGTCTTATCTCTCTTTTTTTTGTTTTTGTTTTGATAACTGAAATATCCTTTGCAGAAGTACTGCGCCTGGTACTGTATGTGGTGTATACATAGTAGCAACATTTTAAAATTCACCCCAAAGGGCACTAATGAACCATCTGTGTTGCTGGACCAAACTGGAATTTGAGTAAACCTCGTTAGAATCATACATGACTCTGAAACTATCTGTTGCCCTTATGGACAACATAGGTAGATTTCTAGTTAAAAAAGTGTGCATGTCAGTTAAGAAAACTTTTTCATACACTTTGCTACTGTACTGTAGTTGCTTATAAAAAGGTGGCATGGAGTTGCCGTTGCCTCAGATCAAGAAAATTCCTGGCTGGGCGCCTTTCTGTGCAGAATTTGCATGTTCTTCCTGTGCCTGCATGGATTTACTCTGGCATCCTTTCTTAGTTCAAAGATATGCATGTTATTGAGTAGTGAGTCTAAATTGATAATGGGTGTAAAGTAGAGAAAGTACTTAAAAGTATATAGAATAAAGTACAGTATGAATATATGTGATTTGTAGTCTACAGTGCTCTATGCATCTCTGTGTTTGATTTCTTCAACACAGGCTTTACTACAGCTTTTTATGCATAAGGAAAGAGTCCTGTCTCAAAAAACATAGAAATGATTATTAATACAAAGTAAGGAAACTTGTTCAAAATGCACTTCAAAACCAGTTGTGAGGTGGAGGGTTTCAAGGCTGGAGACAATAAATTGCTGTTAATAGGTTTGTAATAATACCTATGGAGATTGTTGTCTGATTATTTGGGATTTTTTGTTTTAGTTTTTTTTTTGTTTGTTTGTTTTTTCCTTCAACATAAATCCCTAAAATTGCTCTTTGTACTTGTGTTCAAGATGAGAGGTTGTCTGAGCAGGCAGGATTATTAAATCATTTGTATGCCAAAAACACACTGAAATCTGCATTAACATATCCATTCCATTTCAGTCTCTTCTGACTAAGCATGTTAATTTTAAGCCACAAAATTCTAATGAAGCCGCATGCACAACAAAAGCCTTGCACCTGATCAAAATTGCGTTGTGACTTCATTAATGGCTGGTGACTTGGTGATGGCATTTTACCATCTTTCAATTTTACAAAGAAGCTCAGCACTACCTATATTATCTATTGTGCTAATTTTTTATTCATTATTTTACAGTATGGTCATTGTACTGCAAAGAGAAGACCCAGATTTAAAAAAAAAAACAAAAAACTCTTGCCATCTGTGTGTCTAAATCCATTTTTAATCGTGCAAGTTGTATTAAAGACTGAAATAGTTATTGTTAAATATTTTACAAGTTATCAACTTTGAGCCGATTATTTTGATGTGCTAATATTAAGTGATTAAACTGCTTAAGTACTTGTGTGTGCTTATTTTGATACAGGTATCAAAAGATTCTTTTAAAGTGAGAAATTTGCCTCCAGAAAAAGCTTATTTCAAACCAGCACCCCAGAATTAGACACAGACTCTTTGCTAATGGTTTCCAGCAGTTAGCCTTTGACATCCGCCCACCACAGCCCCTTTTAATGCTAAAGCATCAGCTGATCTGCTTGTCTTGCTGCATTAATAGTAATAATGATTATAGTGGGGGAAAAAAAAGGATATAACATGGATTTGGCCTTTGAACTCACCGACTGCACTGAAAACGAGATCAGAAGATATCTGTCGTTCTCCACTGTGTCTGGGGAGAGAAAATAGGAGTGAATTACATTCCGAGCAGCAGCGAGGAGGGAGAGAAAATAGTTATGTGACTACACAATGAGTGATGTAGAGACAAATAAGGGATATGTGAAAATGTGTGTTGATCAAGGTTTAATTTTATATTTATTTGACAATATGGGCATGTGAATAATCACCTGATTAAATAACTCATAAAAAGACCAATCCACAAACTCAGTCATAGTTTATTAAGTGAAATAACTCAATAACTAAGTAAAATAAGTTGACATTTGGCTGTCCACCTTAAATATACATAGGGATGAATAATTAATTGGTGGCATGAATATGTGAATGCAGAACTGGTTGAGAAAATGAGAGTACAACTGATGAATGAGTGAGTAGCACAAAGCTGTGCCGGCCTGACAGACAGCAGAGAGAATAGCTAAACCTCTGAGGTAAAACCAAAAAATGCAGAAGTCGAAACAAGCGGAAAAGCAGATAATACAGGTAAGCAAGTGATACGCTGAGAGGCAAAGCAAGGAAGAAAGACATAGGAAGGCTACATGGCAGACAGACAGGGAGACGCAGAAGGGAGAAGCAAGGGACCAGATAAAAGAGGAGTGATGGAGAGCATATCTCTAGGCAGCGACATAGGGAATTACTGTAATGGTTTCTGTCACTCCCCTTCTATGCATTCCTCACTTGCTTACTATCTACCTTTCTTTCCTTTGTCCCAACACAAACACGCCGTACACAGAGGAGTGCATCTTCTCACAAAAGCACTTCAGAGACCGATTCTGTTCGTGTGTGTGTAAAAATGCATGTCTGAGAACAAGTGAGGAAGACGAGATAGACTATGTTGTAGCTCTGCGTCTTTCTGATAAAATCCATACCCAATTTCATATTCAGTGAAAGTAGCAGAATTACTTTCACTGAATATCTAACTGCACAGGAGTTTAACACACACTGGGATGAAAAACTTTTTGTGTGGATCTTCTAATTTCATCCAAAATGTTCTATATTTATCATAAATCACTTCAAATCCTTTAATTTAAACATCAAGTCTGATATTCTTGTCATAGAATAACGACAAGCTTGCCCTTTTTTTTTTTTTTGTTTGCACACCAACAAAAACTTAGTGGTTTTTGAACCAGTTCAGTCTTTTGTGATATTAATGTCAAGTTTTCAAATTGATGCTGAAACATTTAAACCTGCAAATAAAAACAGCAAATGTAAATTACATGAAAAGAAGGAAAGAGAATCATTAGTTATGGGGATTCAACAGTGGGGACTATAAAAACATGTATAAATTTCAACAGCAATCTGAGGAATAATTGTTCAAGTATTTCAGTTTCATTGGACCAAGTGACAAACCAACATTACCTTCCATTGGGCCGTCTTCTTCCATTGGGCCGTGTTGCTAACATGGCTAAAAATGCATTGGTATGGAAACTGATACAAACGCCTGAAATGTTCTAGTGCAATTCCATCTTCCTGTGCTGTGATAGCTAAGATGTGGCGCTATTGATGTCAAGTTTAAAAATGCTACTTCAGTGACTAACAGAATTGCTTATGTAATGTAATGCCTTGTAACACCACACAGAAAAACAAAAAACAAAGCAACAAAACAAAACAAAAAAACATTGATGGACATGCTATTCAGTGTGTTTGCATTTATATGTGTCTTATATGGAGTGAACTGACTATGTCATCCAGCTATCGTAAATAAGCACCTCATTTACCCCATAAATACATACATTAGATGTCAAACCACATGCTATTTGCTGGGTTGGTGGGTGTAGGTGTTCAAGAGTGACTTTTCACTTACCTATTCCTTCACCGTCATCCCAGAAGAACGATCCTTTAGCAGTTCCTCTGTCATTCAGGGCAACGATCAGTCCTAAAGGATTCTGCCGACTGAAACAAAAGGGGCAGAAAGGGTTGCAGCAGATTGCTAAAGGACAATGTCTATTTATACCTGCTGCTGAGAACAAATATATTCCTGCTGAGGGGATCCATCTGACCTCTTTCCTGCTGGAACAGTCATCACCCCCTGACTGTCTTTCTCTCTTTCATTCTCATTCAAACACACGAATGATGTGTGTACCTCTCTGCATCTCTGCACAGGCACAAAGCCACAAACAGACACACACACACACACACACACACACACACACACACACACACACACACACACACTTCACATGGGATGTATCAGCTATGATGTGTGCTTACTTACCTGTAATATGTATTGTTCTCTGGTTTCTGCCAGGGTAAGATATATCCTCCTCTGACATGAAGGTTAATATGGTCCAAGGGTGTTGGCATATCAACCATTTTGCCACGCACTCCAACATCTTTGGCCTGATGAAAGAAGTAATTGCATACCATTAAAGTACTAGAAATGCTACAGTTAATTAGCTTTGATTCATTTAATTCAACAGGTTCCTTGCCTTGGTAGGGTAGACACTAAAACCACAGAGTAACAAATGTGGAAATATGTGAATATGCGTGTATAGTGAGGGGTTATAATGCTATTTAGCTTCACACAGTAAGTATTTTTTTTATGTCATTAAGTTGCTAAGTGCTCTGCAGCTGCTAAGCTACATCTCCTTAATCATGTTATCATATTATACTTCTCTTGTCAACCCTTTCACTACTGAAAGGTAACTGCCACAGGGGTCATTAGTGGCCTTGACCCCTGTGGTAGTAATATTTAATCTTTTTTGCTGTAGTTGTGATTTAGCCTAAAATGGTTAAGTCTTTAAAATGTAGGCGCCTCTTAATCCACAGCATTTCACAAAGACCTTGACAACAAATACTTTATTGTTGTTAGGGTCAAGTACTTACAGTGTGGAAATCATACCAGCGGTCATTAGGAAGATAGCCATTCACAGTTGTGACTCCCTGTCAGGAAATCAGTTAAAGCCAATCAGTCCCAACCCTAAAGGTATAAAAACAAAAGCAATAACAAAAAAAAAGAAAAAAGTATGTGTTACAACATACCTGGTCAAGTGCAGGGCTGATAAGCAGGGCAGGTCCCCAGAGGAACTGTTTGTAGATTTCCCATGTAGTTTTGTCATTCACAAACCTGCAACATACCAGCACAGAAGCCATTAAGCCTGACTGAAAGAAATGTTTCCATTGCTCTCTCATGCGTCCTCAGCCCAGACGACTATTCAAGCACTCATTCAGAATTCAGTGGTTTGCAGATGCAAGCCAATTAACCCTGCAGACTCACCCTGCCAGCTCCTTAAATACCATCTGTGACTTTATAAGAGTCTCTTAAAATGAATAAATATGTCTTCTTTTTCAAACAATTTCACACATCCACATTTGGGAGTTGCCAAGTGCAGCCACAGTCATCTATGTTTGGCCTCTACACTACACAGTGCTCAGAGGGCTTTTGCTCAGAGGGCTTTTAAAAGGCAACTGCTGTGGCAAGAAATACAATTCTAATTTTCTTAACAATTCAAGTTATTCTCATGAGAAAGTTTTCTCAAACTAGCCTAACTTACCTCACTGGAAAATTAATGGACATTCAAGTAAAGTCAGTTTTATCTCCCATTTAACTTAACATCTGTAGCCAGTCAGGGATGTTCTGTTAGTAACATGATCTAACTTGATTTCCTGTCATTAAAACACACGGGTGTTGAAAACATGTTGAAGCACTAAAATGAAAGCTTCCCCCTGATTTTTTTTTTAAATCTGGAAACTGCTTCATGTTACATTGCACACTAATGAGAAGCACTGTAGTATAAAATCAGGTCATCTTGTCAGTGATCAGGATGAAAGATCCATCCTGGTAATAACTCAATTATTTGATAAAGTGACTAAATGTAATGCTAAATCCAAAAAGTTATCATTAAAGATAAGAGCCATGTGTGCTGTGGGTCTGTGCTTACTCATGCAAAAGTGGTCTGATCACTGTGTTTCCTAGAGTATGTGCCTCATACATCAGAGTGTACAGATAGGGCAGGAGGGTGTAGCGGATGTTCAGGACATCTCGGGTTACACTGGCAAACTCTGGATCCCAAGAAACAGGATCTTGTCTCTAAAACAAAAAATAATGTAAACACATTATATGTTTAAAAATGAAAGAAAAAAAATGTCAATTAATTACTTATCATGAACCGCAGAGCACCCACCTCGCCTGGCCCACCAATACTACGCTGCAATTGATACCACCCAGTGTTGTCATACTCTATCATAAATTACTAGATCACGAAGGCTAGACATTTATTTTACTGGCTGTTAAAAACTATAAAATATAATTTTATATTTTTATTTTAAAAAATGAGATCCACATGAATGTATAATGGTATATATATTCTGGATATATTTTATTCAGTTTATGCACCCTAATAGCGTCCTCTAAAAAACTCAATGAAAAAAGAAAAACAAACATTTGCTGAGATATGAATTGTAAATGTGAGTATTTTTTGTGTAGTGTTTGGCGTTCACTTTGCATCATTGTATTTTAATTTAAAATAGAAAAAGACAATGAATTATCAACAGCCATTGTTTAAACCTGAGTACTAAATTTCTTCATGATAGATGAAAAATTCACTGAGATATGAATTTTAAAATTTCGCCAATGATGAGATAGGGATTTTTGAACATTATTTGGGACTTTGACCTCTGACCTTGAAAATGAAATAATATTTCCTTGGGCCCCTAAGGAATATTTTTACAAAGTTTAATCAATTTTGCTTCAAAACCTTTTGATATTGCTAATCGACAAACAAACAAACAAACAAACACGGGTGAAAACACAACCTCCCTCCACCTCTCAGTGAGCGATGTAAATATATGTATTGGAAGAGGACATTCCATGGTTTAAGCACACCATTGCTAGTCTGTACATTGGCACATTATACATTTTTTACATTTTTCAAAATGAGGCAGAGCAGTCCATGATAACGCTACATTCTCCCCAGAAAAATACTGCAAGGTGGTGTTAACAAGAATGAAGAACCAGTGGCAGCTACACAAGCTAGTTTTTAGCATGCCAGAAGTTTACAAGTGACCTGAATGGGTTTATACTGATGAATAGTGCCCATAATATTCTACCAAACACTACTGAAATTTGTGAAATTTGTAATTGGCAGAAAATTTCCTAGAGGGACAAGAATAAATAAAGAAGATGTCGTCTTTCTGCCTTCCTTTGGATATATGGGCCAATCTAGCTAGTAAATATATTTAGGTAGCTTGTGTCTTTTGAATAAAAAAAAAAACAAAACATAAAACAGTTCGGCTAGGTCATACTTGATGATAATTATTAACTGTGGCACAGTGATAACTAAGAACAGGCCTAAAAGTTCATGGTTAAATACAGAATATTTTCATTATCTTATTACCCAAGGAACTTGCCAAATTATTTAATTTTCTCAGGAAATTTACAGGACTTTATTCATCTGGAAACACAAGCATTTCCCTGCCTCCCCTTTCAGTAACCCTCCATTTGCACCCTGATACCATACAATCAGATGAGGAACTGACTTCATGAATTTGAATGAGTAAGTATGAGCTGGTATTACATTGATTGTTAAAAGGACAGCAGGTATATTTAACACAACGTCAATAAAGTTAAGTGCTTCAAAACCATTAGAAGTCCAAATATAATAATGGTTTTGAGGGATTTTTTTCCCCTTTTTTTTTGGTTTTCTTTACATAAACTTTCAGGATCAAGTGGAGTCTGATTATTTTAAAATATTCTTGGAGACTTTCTTACAGTGAAACACAGTGTTGAAATAGCCTATTGATCTAAAACAGTAATGAGTTGTTAACCACTGGCAAACATTATCATAGCATTCCATCAATCACTGGCTACAGTAACATCACAAATATTGCACAGTTGTGTGCATTTTGGTTATCTGGATTACATTCAATGCCTTTAGCACTGTAGCATTTTAACGCATTAGCTTATATGGCTGTTCATCTGGGTCTTCCACCATCTGGAAAATGAACATGAATATTATATCCTCACCTATTTGGAAAAGAATATGAAAACTACCAAAATGTACACATGCTTCTCAGCATCTATTACTTTCACTAAACATTATGATAATATCTTTTTTAGTTTTAATAGTTAGCAACTAGCAATTGTTCTCAACTGATTGTGGATTTTTTGATTTGTTCAGTAACTTTGGGTTTTCCTCTTATACTTAAAAAACAAACAACACACACACACACACACTTGGGCAGTATAGCTGCTATACCTTCCTGCATGTAGTCACAGAAACTGAGTGAGTGGATGCAGAGGGAGAGTGGGTTTGGGGGTGTAGACAAGTGCCTGTTGAGATGGGATTTCATTTGTATTCATTCTATATGTCAGCATTATCCTTGTATTATAATAATATCTAGACTTTGACACATTTTATGCTTTCAGTTGTTGCCCTCATGAATGGCGCATGTGCCAAAAATGATGGCATAACCGCTGGCGTGTGCAGCGCTTTGTTGTTGTTTCGGCTTGTCGTGCACTTCTCAGTTTTTGTAACCTGGGGCGACTGGTGTAGCCAAGTGGATGGTTGTCTTGGGCTTTACTTTCCTTTTAATAGCATAACAGTACAGGAGCTTAGAGATTCCCAGATTACACAGAGAGAGATGCTCCACAGGATGACAGGATGAATATATATATACAGTCAAAAGTTTGGACACACCTTCTCATTCAATTTTTACATTTTTTTTTCCTACATTGTAAATCAATACCAAAGTCATCCAGACTATGAAGAAATCATGTAGTAAACTTAAAAGTGTTAAACAAACCAAAATATGTTTTAGATTTTAGATTCTTCAAAGTAGGCACCTTTTGCTTTGATTACAGCTTTGCACACTCTTGGCATTCTCTCAATACTGTAAGCTTCATGAGGTAATCACCTGAAATGGTTTTCCAACAGTCTTGAAGGAATTTCCAGAGGTGCTGAGCACTTGTTGGCTGCTTTGCTCATCCCAAACATCTCAATTGTGTTTAGATCAGCTGATTGTGGAGGCCAGGTCATCTGACGCAACACTCCATCACCCTCTTTCATGCTCAAATAACCCTTACATAGCCGGGAGGTGTGATTGGGGCCAAATGATGATTCCTTTCTGGGGGCGGTCCTGATGAGAGCCAGTTTCATCATAACATTTGATGGTCTTTGCGACTGCACTTGAGGATACTTTCAAACGTCTTGAAATTTTAGGTTTTTCTTTACTTAGTTGAGTAACTCTACCTCTTCACAACACAACTGATGGTCTCAAACACATTAAGAGGGCAAATTGAAGAAATTAACTCTTGACAAGCCACAGCTGTTAACTGAAAGCCATTCCAGGTGACTGCCTCATAAAGCTGACAGAAAATGCCAAGATATGCGAAGCTGTCATCTAAGCAAGAGGTGCATACCCTGAAGAATCTAAAATATGAAACATATTCTGGTTTGTATAACACTTTTTTGTTTACTAAATAATTCTATATGTATTCCTTGATAGTTTGGATGACGTTAGTATTAATCTACAATGCAGACAATTTTTAAATTGTCATTTTAATGAAAAACCACTGAATTAGAATGTGTGTCCAAACTAGAGTGGTACTGTATACATGTACAAGTTATTCCTAAAGCAAACTCAATCACTGATAAGGAATTTAGGGGATGCAAATATTGACAAACTAGGCATATAGTGTAAAACAAAACAAAAAAAAAAACTAAACTAAAAACATGCTTACAAGAATTACAACAGAAAAATATTCCAAAACCTGTTTTATACATTTTAACACAAATATTACATGACCGACAGTTATACCTATGTGCTGAACCCTTAAGGTAGACTTTTCATTTATGGAAAGCGAGAGATGGGACTGATGGAGAGGTGCAAGAAAAGTGTGAGGGATGCATAGAATCCATCTTGTGAATTCATATAATTTATGGCCACATTTATAGTGTCAAAAGGCCTTGTGACACGCTGGTTGCAGACAGATATATATGTGTGTGTCTACATACTTACATGTGCCGCTTCAAGGAAAAATGAGGCTATCTGGCTGTATCAGCCCTTCTCATCTATCCTCTTCTGTAGTTATGGTCATTCTTTTCATTTATCTGTCTGGAATCTACCCTCTGCCACCATCTAATAAACATCTGAGTTTCTGTTTTGCATAGCTCATATCAGACAAAGAAAATATATTTAGATGAACAATAATATGTCCCTTTGGGTGAATAACAATATACATAACTCCAATACAACTGCCCTGCTGAAACAAGGCTTGGCAGAGAATATATCTTGTTTAATTAATTTTGTTCTGATACCACTGTGGACATGGCAGTATATTTCTAGTGCAGTGAAATTATCTGGAGGTCAACACTGAAAGTTGTCTGAGGGTAAAGAGACACTAGGCGTGACAGAGCTCCGGGAATGACTCTGCAAAAACTCTCCTCTCTCTTTCTGTCTCCACTGTTTCTGACCTTGGATACCCTCCAGTCTGGTTTGTGGTGTTACATACTTCGTTGTCAAATGGCTTGTTAAGCAGGCTGGATGTTGGAGTCACTAACTGCCTGATGATTGTGTGGCTTTTATATAGCTGTGCTAGATAAAAGCCACATTTGACTCTCATTCATACATTCCTTTTCTAATTTGTTTCAAAATTAGTAAATTGTTTATTCATCTTTTCTCACCTCTCACGTCGTCATTACGAGCCTGTCATCACCATTTAACTTGCTGAATTGTCATCTTGTGTACATTGCCACAAATTTATCCCTCATTTTTCTTTCTCTCTCTCATAGCATATGAACTCCTCTACTCCTCCTTACCTTTTTTTTTTTTTTTTTGCATGTCAGTATTTTTCCCCTCACAGTTATTCTGTTTTTTTTTTCTTCTGGTTGTTATAAATACATACTGTCCTCTCATCAATTTTCTCTCAATGCCTCAGACTTTTTCTCTCTCTGACTTTACCTCTTCTTCACAAATTATCATTTTGAGCTACCCTCTCCTGCCGTGTGAGTACTTCTTTTCTGTCAGTTTTACCCATGCTTAAACATCCATTTGCAACCCATTATTAAACGATTGGAATCATGGGGTGTATGTGTGCGGAGGTTAGGTGGTGTGCGGTGCTGCCCAGATCACCTTGAGAATTCAATTATATCCCCACTCCATGTCGTTAAAAAGCACAGGCACTGACCCACACACACAAACACATGCCCACATATACATACACAACCCTGTTCTGTCTAGTATTGCAGACTGTAGTGCAGAGAAATTTCGCCTGGTGGGATCGATCTCCGGACGGGTGTTATTGGATTTCTCAGATGTGTTCCAACACTTTTAAAGGTCACCACTTGAATGAATGCCACCAACACTACACCACCAAACAGGTCTATCTTTCTGGGTATTTGTGTGGGTGTGTATGTATGTCAAACAGAGATTAAAAAAATAAAAAAGATGGCAAGGGAAATGGGAAGTAACTTAGTTTGCATTTTTTTGCCGTTAACAAGAGCTGACATGTGTTGGTAATATATCTGGAGAATTTGACCCCATATTTTCAGAACACAAACACATGCTGGCTATAGCAGAATTGAGATGTAGTGAGCACCTTGCCTGGTGTCATTTAAAGCCAGAGGAATCAGCTCATATGCCCTGCATCCAACAATCAACCCTATTTTGGTGAGTTTATTATTAAAAATTATTTAAAAATTATTAAAAAAATGAATAAATAAATAAATTACTACATAAGGAATAAACTGTATCACAGTTTTAATGGAATTGCTGTTTTTTTTTTTTTGCTAATTGATATCAATTTAAACAAATATAGTTTGAATACTGAATAACACTAGATTCATTTTGATGTCGTTAGTAATCGAGCAATTACCATCAACATTATATTCTTCTATATACACTATATTCAAACACAAGCAAAAGTACAATGCTTAGTAATATATAATCAGTTTTTTTTCTTGTATTTCCTTTTATTTTTTTGTTCTTATATTTCAAAGTAGCTGATATTATACTGTCTGAAGTGTGTAAAATCATCTCTGAATGTCTAGTAACATATTGTACCATAAATTACATACCAAAGTGGCTTGAAATAATTTTGGTATTTAATCTGAATTCTGTGGTTTGATGAACTAACGAGAAAAATTGTTCCCAGACTCTTCATTTTACTAAACAGGAGTCAAGTTTTTTTTTTTTTTTTTTAAAGGCACCATGTCCATTTAAGATTATATCCATGACACTAGCAATTGCCATGAGCATTTCTCAGACTCTGGTAAAAATACAAAAATAGATAAAATACCCCCATCTCAATCAGCAGTACTGAACCCAAGTAGAAAAAAAAAATCCACAATATAAAACCTTTATAGTGCAAACATTTCTCTGATAATTGTTTTATAATTTAAGTGAGATTTTCTCGAGTGCACAAAAGAGAGAGTGAAACAGTCAAATAAGCAACTTAAAACTTTCCAGTCCGGTACATCGCTATGTTTGCATTCTTAATTCACTCACCGGGTTACCCTTGCCATTGTGGTTGCGTGAGTATGGATAAAAAGCACCCAGCTGTGACCAACGAAGACACATCTCACGTTCAGCTTTATTAAAGAACCCGCATATGTCTGCCCCGGTCTGAAAGAGAGTGTCAGGTGATAGTCTGAGTTTTTCTATGTGTGTGTGAGGAAATGGAGATGACAGAAAGAAGAAACGTGCATCAAAGAGCAGGTATATCTACAAAGAGCACCTTCTGACCGCTGGGGTCATGCTACTCTTTTTCTTTTTTTTTTTGCAAGCATCATATTTCTGAGATGTCCTTGCATAGTATAACCTTATAGCTGGACTGGGAGTGTGCAAATTATTCTCCAAATAAGGATCAATAAGGTGTCAGTTTATAACTATTATTGGACACAGAGAAAATAAGAGAAAAGGCAGAAAGGCAATATGTTAGGGAGAGGAGGTGAACAGAAAAAGGCAGAGAGAGCCAGGACAACAATATAAAATGTAAGATGCATCCAAGACTGCTCATTTAATAACAATAACATGTCATGATGGAGTAATGCAAGGGCACTTTATTGAGGTGGAGCTTGCAATGGCATGCTTCACATTGTATTTCAAGATGTCCTTTGATCAAAAGGGTCAAGCAAACAAAATAACATAATTCAAGCTACTGTAATCTATTTAGCGAGGACAAGATCACTCAATAAGATTACATCTTGTCAAAACCAGAACAGATGATGATACTTACATAAGGGATGCCAAACAGACTGAACTCCATCATACCTGTAGAGAAAACGAGTATGGGAAGTTGTGGAAACTGAGGATTAGTCTTTTTTTTTTTTTTTTTTTTTTTTTTTTTTTTTTTACACATAGTATTGCAGAATAGCATCAACAATTATGAATAATAAGTGTTATCTTAAAGAGTAAGATTAGAATGTGTGTCTATGTGTACCTATAATGGATTTGTAAAGTTGGTCCCAGCTAGCATTGTTGTCTCCAAGCCAATGTCCGGCCCATTTTCCACTAGAGGGGTAGGTGGATCTGGTGACCACTATGCCTCTTTTACCTGTCACGTTCAGAAGGGCACTGTAAAAAGAAGAGGGGCATAAAAATTTGTCTAACACATGGAAATAACACACACAAACACACACACACAGCCTAGCAATCAGCAGAATGTAAAAGTGGCTTCTTCCTTTTAAATGAAATACATTTATTATAGAAATGAACTAGCAAATTAAGTGTAATTCTTAAAATACAATTGTTAAGCTACAGTGACTGAGCTCAAAGCCTTATACCCTTTTAGTCACTAACTGCAGTTTGTCTTCTTTGTAGTGAAAAGAGTGTTTTACTTCATGAGCAAATGTATTTTCAAACAGGCAAATAATATAAAGATTTAATAAGACTATATTTCTGGCTGGAAGATATCAGTTGTCTATCTTCTGTGTCTGGGTTTATTTTTATTTTTTTTCTCGTCTATTTTCTATTCACCTATGTTTTTTTTTTTAACCGTATTCCAATTATGAATTTCAGTTATGATAATTTTATCTACCTCTGGTTCATAGAGCAATATAAAATTTATTTGGCATGATTTACATGTCCCAGATTAAATGGCCTGAATGCTGTGCTTAATATGTCACAAAAATACATTAAAGTTGAGAGTCTCTCATTTTTGTTGATTAACATGCATGGCTTATGCTTTTATGTTAAAATAGCAATGAAAAGAAATGTACTTTGATAGCCGAAGTAGCCAATGTAATTGCTAAGTATAAACAATACTGTATAGCAGATACTTGAGCTGGCAGGAAAGAAAAAAAAAAAGGCATGTACAAAAGCACATATGTAGATATACAAAGACACACACACACACATTATATATATATATTTACTTACTCATATGTAGGCTTGGTGTGGGACCAGCCATAGAGGTTATGAACATCATAGTGTCTGACTCTTTTTCCATCACTGAGTATCTGTTCGCTGTTCATGCACAGAGTCTTATGGTTTAAGCCAAGCTGTTTTGACTCCAAGGCTGCAAAATGCACATGCACACACACATACACAAAAACACACCAAAAAACAAAATCCTTTTAATAAATTCTGCTTATGTTGATAAAGTTAAATAACCCAATTATTACTCAAAGCGAACAAAGACAATATTCTGCCTTACGCGGCATATATGGTGGGTTCTCTAGTTTTGGATCACCAAGACACTTTCCTCCAACTGTGCCATGGACAAAACTAGCAGGCTCATTCATGTCCTTCAAATAAATGCAAAGTATAGATGATGAAAGTCAAAGGAAAATCAGGTAGAATGAAACACAAACAAGGTGTCTTTATTAGATTTTCCATTTCAGGACACTCACAATCCAAATGCCATCAAACTTCATAGTTTTCTCATAGAAATCTTTGATTTCTTTATGCCACCAGTCTGCAGTTTGGGGCCGGAAGAAGTCTGGAAATGCGGTGTATGACCTATAGAGCTGGAGATGAGAAGGAAATGAAATTATGAAAACTGAATAACTGATTAATGTCCATTGATATTTCTCATGTATATGCAGATACTAATGATATATATTTTAGCAAGGTGAAGTTGGAAAATATTGTACCTCTACTTGGATATCCCAGTCCAGATTTTCATCTACTGTGACATTTGGATAATCAGGCCAGACCTGTTGAAAAATGTTACAAATAATAGAACTATAATAATAATACAAATAATTGGCACACAGTATGCACAAGCCTTATTCTTTTAAATCTCTTTTTCAGTACAGTACATGCTGAGGTATATACAGTACTGTTCAACTTTCTTCTTACCTTCCCCCACACAATTCCATCACTGATGGTTTGGGGCCATTTTATGAAAACATCTGCTTCTTTACCTCTCTCAAAGGCTGGGTAGGGGTCTGTCTCATTACCTGAGATGGCAGGATCCTGGAATTAGAGATGCACAAGTCTTGTGTTTTTAGTACATGAGAGTAGGTAGTTTGTCAGTAACATATCCTTTGCAGAAATGGCTGCTGTTACATTACATTGCATTCATGACATTGCATTCAAGCATCTTTTACATTATATTTACATCTGCCTTGATAAAGTGCCTTCTGTGACTTCACTGAATGAGATCCCAATATGTCATTACCAGAATGAAAATGAACCTCATGCCCTCTTTTCTCATGCTATCAACCAGGGCAGGCAGTCCTTTAAAGTCTTGGTCCAGGACAAAGTCCAGCTGACGCTCCATGTAGTCAATGTCTGCATACTGCACATCCTGCAACACATGCCAGTTAAAGCTCAGATGAAGTGATATTTAACTTTGAACAGTTTTTTGCATATTTACCTTCATGAACTTTAAAGAGTTTGTAGATACAATCAAGTTTTAATTGAAGTATTTTTTTTTAATAAACTTCTTACTAAACAGCTAAACCATGTTGTAAATAAATGAAAGAATAATCATGAATTCACTTATGATTAGTTAGAAAACAATTGGTAACTTTTCCTAAAGAGTTGTCATATGCTGGGGTTCCAGCAAATAAATATGTAAAATCTGAGATGTTCATCTTATAATGCATGCTACACATGGGATGTACTGTAGGGGACGTGAGAGTTTTATTTGCTTCTGGGTCTTATTTCGTACAGTGAGAATAACACTTGATCTGCTTTAGTTGCCTGTCTGAGAAAGATTAAGGCTGATTTGTCTATAAAGCTAGCTGATGCGTAGCATTTTTAAGTAACTGTATTTTCTGCTATCTTTCATTCTACTTAATGATGCAGGAATCTTTTTGGTTGGTGTCAGCTTCTTGCAGGTTAGGGCTTTGTGAAAGCATATTCTGGGGATCACTTGATTATTGATGGAAAGTCTTGTGTTCTGCTCTGCATAATGAAGAGGTTTTGGTTCTGGCCTGTTTCCTCATAGGACATCTTTGGCCAAAATGTTACCCTAATATGCATTTCGGTTTTCACTGTGAGGAAGTGTGTGGTACAATCTGGAAAGGTCTAGAGGTTGTGAAACATACAACTGATTGAATTTCAAATAAAATTATAGGTCACATTTGATTAGGTTAAACTGGATGTACCCAATATAATCCTCAAAGTCCATGTTTCCATTTTTCTTCTTCTGAAAAGCTAATTTTATGTAATTCAGTTACAGTCCACATACAATGATTATATTGCAAAAACAGCTAGATACTGTGTTGGATTTAGTTCAGTCTATTCCATTGAGTGTATGACTCTGCAGTGTACAACCTGCAATGGACAATCTTTCAGGTTGCATTTGTCCAGACAAAGGTAATATAAGGATTCCTTGTGCAGAGACACTGACTGAATGAAATCACTGTCAAAAGTGTGACAAAAGCAGACAAACATACTGGTGTGTACAGTGGGGGAATGATTATTTGATTCCCTGCTGAATTTATAAGTTTGCTCACTTACAAAAAATGGACATTCTCTAATTTTTATCGTAGTTTCATTTTAATGTAGAGATACAGAATATCAACCAAAAGTCTAGAAAAAAAAAAAACACACACACACACATTACATGAATGTTATAAATTGATTTGCATGTCATTGAGTAAAATAAGTATTTGATTCCCTACAACCTATCCAGAATTCTGGCTCCAGCAGATTGTAAAGAGGAGTGGGCCAAAATCCCTCCTGAGATGTGTGCAAACCTGGTGACCACCTTCAAGAAATGTCTTACCGCTGTATTTGACAACAAGGGTTTCTCTACAAAGTAGTAAGTCACGTTCATTCATTCATTCATGTTTTGCTTTGGGCATCAAATACTTATTTCACTCAATGACATGCGAATCGATTAATAACTTTAATGTCATGTGTTTTCTTCAAGATTTTCGGTTGATATTCTGTCCCTCGCCATTAAAATGAAAGTACCATAAACATTAGAGACTCTTTAGCTCTCTGTAAGTGAGCAAACTTACAAATTCAGCAGAGGATCAAATAATTATTCCCCCCACTGTAATTGTGCCATATGTTTTATAGGCAGTATAAGCACTGTGTCCTGCAGGTAAAGCTCCTTAAGTTGAATCACTTCCACTGAAGGAGGTGTTTGGTTGGCAAGTGGATTTGATAATTCATCAGAGAAAGAAGTAAAACAACTTTTAACCATTGTTCACCTATTATAAATATGGTTTTGCCTTAAGATTTTTTTCAGACTATTCTTAATTAAGATGTAGTGTAATTATGGGAAACGTACCGTCAGAACCTAAAGTATCAGTAGTCTCATTGTTATTCAAATCAAAGAGGAGGAGTTAAATCATAGTTTTATTAAAAATAAAGGTGCAAAGCGCTCTACAAAGCTTTATTGAAGTGGTATCACTTACATCCAATGCATTAGGCAGCTTTGTTCTCTAAGAAACACAAAAGCAACTTCACCACAGACACAGAATTTGCTACATAAAGAAGGCAAGACTTCAGTCAACAAAAGTATTGTCAAAATAATGCTCTCTATTAATGGTCTCAGAGGATAAGAAACAGTCTCTAACCAATTCTCAAGAGAGAAAAAACAGATCAAACACTTGAGATGAACTAAGCTATACCAACACTTCACTAAATTACTTCACTGGATAAATGGAAAGAAGTTCTTTTACTAATAAATCCAAATTATTGGCACCACTACTACGGTGTGAGGGAAACAGCATGAAATAAAATGATATTATAGTGTATGAAACCCACAGTGAAACATTAGTGATACCAATATTCAAGTCATGTAGTTGTTTTTTTCATTTTGTTTTATTTTTTTGGTAGATGATAAGATTATTTTCATACTTTATTACCTGAATAAAACCCTACACATCGAACGATATTGTTCGATTTGGAAGAATGTTTCAAAAATATTTTTTCTCTGAAAATTTTCTTTCTGCCAAAGAATTGCGTTCAGTGTTCTGGTACGGTGCCGTTCTTATCAGGATTTCAGAAGTTTTTTTTTAAAGGAACTTACATAGGGGATCCCAGCTGCCCTCATATCTTTGTAAAGGTGTTCTATTTCCGTGTCATTCTCGTAGCCATAGCGACAGAGTTGGAACCCAAGGGACCAATAGGCAGGTAGAACAGGTCGTCCAATCAGCTGTTAAGAAGAAAGCAAACAAGGAAGCCAAAACAGTTAGCCACAGGAAAAAGTTGTTTTGCAGCAAACCGGGACAGTGTCCATAAAGTGCTTGTTTGACTGTTTGTGTGCACATATGTGCGGATATGTGTGTTTAGACTGGCTAAATGAGAGAGAGCAATGAAGCGGAGAAGTCACAGCTGCTGCAGTCCATCAACAGCGGCCCAGTGCCAGGCACAAAACACACAGGCGCACACAGGCACAAACAAACCAGAAGTCCAAGAAGACTTACTTGAGTGTACTCCTGCACCACCATCTCAGGCGTAGGTCCCAGGACCATGTAGAAATCCAGGATGCCTCCCAGAGTTCGATAGGTTAAACCTGGATCAGGCAGGAAAGTGACATCTACAAACAAAGCAAAGAAGACAGTTATGTTACTTAAAAGTTTATATGAAGTGATGCATATGTGTGTGTGTTTGCATTCAAGAAAGGGAGGAAAAGATGGAAGACCAACAAGCAAAACTTTTTATTTAATTTTGGTCTTAAAATAATGGCCTAAGTCATTTTTTTCTGGTTTTTCAGACAACTCAAAAAACTGAACCAAATATTGAAAATATGATGATATATGCAAAAAAAAAAAAAAAAGAAAAAAGAAAAAAAAATCAAATGACTTAGGACATTATTTTAGGAAGGTGATGTTATTAAAAGAGTCATTTCAGTAACTTTTCATAAAAACAGTTAGACCATTATTTTTTAATCTGGTGATGAAATAGCTTATAAGGACACTGTTGCAGAAGGAATAACTACTCTGAAAAATGTATGGATATAACAGTATGTGTGATGCATGTTAATTTGTGTTTTATAGGATGAATGCAAATGTACAAAAATGGGCATGTGCTCATTACTTTATGCTGGCCTTGCAAATATCTCCCTGTCAAAGGAATTGTTCTCAAAACTTGTAAGATGGCTTTAATCATTAATTCATAAATGCACCTAAATCTGGCATATGTGCAGGGACTAGCAATGGCGTTTATGCATAAGTTCCATGTGACTGTGCACGTGCTGCTTCTCTCACCCATAGCATTGCTGTTTAGCAGCAGCACACCATGAGCATCAGCTGTATTCTCCAAGCCCATATAGAAGGGATGGACTCCATAGCAATTCATCTTGTACTGTAGCAGAGAGACACAAAAAGAAGTGTGAAATGGGTGAATGTTGGTTAAAGAATTTGCCTGTGTGATTTGTGCTAATGCTGACTTGTGCACAAATTAAAAAAAAAAAAAGCACATTTCTTTTCACCTGACAGTACAGTTCTAATTTTATTTATGGATGTAACAGCAACCCTGCTACAGTATAATGGGCTTGCTCCCAGCGCTGTCTGTATTCTGAAGTTTTCCCTAAAGTAAGGAAACATACTCCTACAGTTATCTTCTATGTAAATTAATATGCACATAATAAAAGTTTTAAAAAATAAAGTTTGCATGGTACTTAAAGGAGCATGCTGTAACTTCTTTGCTACCATACTAATAAATACCAAGTTAGTGTTCCTTTAGTGACAGCTGAGAGGTCCACCTCTTGTCTTTGGCGCTTAGATGAGGATGGAACTAGACAGACTGGGATAAGAGGAACAGACAGAAAGGTGGTGGGGGACAGGGAAACTGCCACTTTCAGATGTCACCATCCTGAGACTCATGGGCATGTTACACTCTATCAGTCTCCTGCACTTCTGGTACATAAGAAGTTGTTGAATTGTAATACAGTGTCTCTGAGGACCTGCTCTGTCTTTCTGTCACTTTTGTTTAGATGTGTGCCTCTTCTTGATAAGTATGAGTGTGTCCTCGTGGCCCTGGTACATAGTGTGATGGCTGTGGCTTAAGAAGGAGAAAGGTCATTTGATAATTCACTAACAACGAAGCCTCGTGGTCTCTCTCGACTACTCTGTCATAACAAATGTGCAGACATAGATTTTCATTCTGGAAATATTTACATGGGCTCTAATAGTTCAACTACGGACACTCTTCAAAATAAAGCAATGTTTTTATTAAGCATTTTGTTTGGTGCCTTATTAAATCTTTCCCTCAAAGTCTCCGGATTTTATACATGCTTAATGATTGAAGATGCCCTCTGCACAATCCATGACAAAGTGTGATTCTGATTTATCAAGGATTCAGCTACTATTTTTTAGGTGTTTCATTATCCATTTTGCAATTATTTGACATGCAGGAGGCCTCCTCCCTAACCTTAATACCCTTCCTCTCCAAGAAACCCCATAACAGCTCTCTGAACCCCATGGAGTTATTTTAAAAGCTCAGCAATTACCCTTGATAATGCTGATGGCAGCTTTATCCTGTCTGGCCTTGACATTGTTGGAAAAAAAAAAAAAAACCTGATGACGAATGCTCATGTCAACAGAACCACATCAAAGTGTCATGAATGACAACTTTATATGCTACGGAAGGTTGTTTACAAATCATCTCTGTAGTCTCTGCAGGTTGTGTTGGTAAAGATATTCAGTGCAGGGTTCTCTTTTACATATGCCATAGCAAGCATAAAATTGGTTTTGATGAAACACACTAAAGCTTAAAAAATCAAGCATTCTTTCAAGTAAATTATATTCTAATTACCTCTGCATCAAGAGCAGAAATACCAACCAAATATTGTCAGTGGGAGTGCTGTGTTTTTAACACTGCATGCAGATACATATGCATATGTGTGCTGCTGCAGTATGTGTGTTAGTGTGATACTTACACCAGGAGGCTGGTCCTTGGCGAACATCCCCCAGGTATGATAGTTGAGGTTGTGCTTATAAGTGGGATGCTCTGTTTCCCCAAAACCATAAACAAACTGA
The DNA here is from genome assembly GCF_007364275.1 of Archocentrus centrarchus. NCBI lineage: Eukaryota > Metazoa > Chordata > Actinopteri > Cichliformes > Cichlidae > Archocentrus > Archocentrus centrarchus. The sequence continues at coordinate 32,829,250 of NC_044358.1, read as the reverse complement.
GATGGCAATTTAGTTGACACTTGGATGAACATGTCTGAGAAGGTAAAACCTGGCACAGATGAATCCCAACTAGGAAAAAAGATGGAGGATTAAACCAATGAGCAAGAGAGAGAAAGCAAGGGGGAGGGAGAAGGAAAGGGATTTATTGTCAAAGGGAGTTATTCACAATATGTTTGATATAAATAAGCATAATGACCCCCAGGGAACTACAGTCATCCCTTCAACATACTTAATAAATTTTAATTAGTAAAATTTCAACTGACATTTCTCCAAAAAAAAAAAGGTGTAACTACAAAATAATGTCACACTTGCTTTGGGATATTCTTTGAATAGACTCCAAAGCTCTGCTGCTTCATGTGACATCATCATGGATGCTGAACAAGAGGAAACAACTTCAGGCACTGACGGACTGGGAAACTTTCCTGAGCATCTCTCATGTGACTGAATAACTGTTTGACTGTTTGTCACTTTAATCTTTTAGGATTAAAGAGTTTCTTGCCTGAAAATAGTTGGAAAGAAATTTTTTATCCCATTCATGACTTTATTATTTGGTAGGACAATTTATAGTGACTCATCTGTTGAAAACAGACCTCAGCACATATATACACTTCTTCATTAAAGAAAAACCTCAACATACTGAAACTTCTGTAAAACTAAGATACTCACATTATGGTTCCGGTGCGTTTCCTAATGACCTTGATGCCAAATGGATTGTTGGCAATAACGACCTTGTAAAGCCTCTTGCCCTCATCAGTCTCAGGGGTTGCAGGAACTGACAATCCAACTGGTACCTCATAGCGATTATTTTCCAGGTCAAATATCTGGATGTGGAGGAATTGTTATTGCATCAGTTTATGTGTATGCACATCTTGGGCAGAAGAAATTTGAATCAATCAATGCACCACTACCTGAACAAAAAATAAATAAGCACCTTGAACTGCAGCATGTCACTGCTGTGATATTTGATGTCAACGCGGAGTTTGTCAATATCAGGTGACTCTGGACGACCACTGTTCCGGTACTTCTTGTTCCAAATGATATCAACTATGATGCCATCCATATTTTCTGTTAATCCTGTGACAGTGTAACCATAGTCTTCTGGATAGATGCACGATGGGGCTCCTTCAGTGGCAACTGGCTATGTATGGAAAAAAGTAAGCACAAAGATTTTAAGAATGCCCGCACCTGTTTCTAAAATTGTTGGGAGGCTCTGTAAAATAAAGGACTGAAAGCATCAAATCACCCATTTGTATCTCTAAGACACCAGAAGCTTTGATAAAATGCAAGAATTTGACACCATAGTAGTAAGAACAGGCTTGGTATTATGTACCACAGATGATGCAATCACCCAATTCTTTGCCAATGGAAGTTTAGAAACATTTATTCTGAACGGGGGCAGCTGTGGGTGAAAAGGTAGAGTAGGATGCCTACCAATCGGAAGGGCAGCGGTTTAATCCCCCCGCTCCTCTAGTCTGCATGTCAAAGTATCTTTGACAAATATGAACCCTGAATTGTCCCCAATGCATCCATGTGAATGTGTGAAAGTTATGTTCAAAGTGCTTAGGCACAGGAAAAAAGTGCTTGGGTGAGTGAGACTTATAATATACACATAGTATTTTTATGTATAGTATTTGTAGAGAAAGTCACTACTTACATCCCAGACACACCCCCTGGCCTCGCACTTAGCCTGATCCTCATCTTCCTCTGGATAACAGTTAATGCGCATTACTTTCCACTCCACCACATAGGTCTTCCCCAAGGTCAAGTCGAGGTCGTGCAGGGATAGTACCTGTGTATTGGATGAAATTTAAGGAAGAAAAATGTTTTTGCAGTGATTACAGATGCCATGTGAGAACGTTCTTTCCAAGCTGTCTCTGAATGAAGAAGTTCCTCGTGCTAGTAAGCTCAGACCTGCTCACTTCCTTGATGCATGTGTCATGTGTACTCAGTTTATAATCACCTGTTATTTTCCTAAATTAGTTATTCTTACAATAATACTGGGAATCCTTTCACTTTTGCCTCTACATTAGCCATCTGATGTATCCTCAACTGGTGAGTAGACTTCCATGAGCCACACAACCCTTTTCTTGTTTTTCAATTTGAATTATGCTTCACTGATTCTATTTTGTAAAAATCATTAGGCAGAACAAACAACCACACATGAAGTTGTAATTAAAAAGAAGAATAAAGAGACTGCAAAGATAGGCATATACAGAGGTGTAAGAAGCAAAATTAAACAGAGAGGGCAGGAAGGAGGGGAAATAAGTCACAATAGAAACAAGTAGTAAAAACTAATAAAGGACATGTGTTGTAAAGGAGGCCATTTACACATACAGTATACCACGAAATACATAGATGGAAGCAAGGGTATATATAGTAGGGATACGTGTGGCTAGACGTTTAAGCACTTCCGCCCTTGCTAGCCAGTGCTGGAACTAGTCGATTAAATATATTATTATTTTATTGATGCTCAATGGCAGTTATTGCTTCAACAGTGTTAAAACACCACGGACCACTGACAGAGGTTGCACTCCCCTCCCTTATGAATTGAAGTTGTAAAGGAGCAAGCAGGAAGGAAAATAGATGACAGCCATGCTAGCCAGACCTGTTCTGGAGTACTTTGATGTAAAAATCTAGCAGCAGTTTGTCGGCTTTGTTTGAATAAACTGGAATATAGCCAAGCAACCAAAGTAATGTGTAAGCTATGTATTCTGCACTGGGTGGACAGCACTGCACTGCTGAGGTTAGCCAAAACTGTACCAACTATTCTGACAATGTGTCGGGTAAGCACTAAGATGTGTCTCTGATCCATGGAAATTGTCACTGGACACATTTTGGAACTGGAAGTTCACACCAGAAAACGATCCAAAAATCATAAGTGGATGTGTGGTAGACGCATGCTCTTTAACCTTCCGAAACGTGAATTTTCCTGCAACACCACAAGTGAAATTCCTGTAATACCCACATGTTGGCTGTGATACGCAATTTCTCTGCCATCAGAAACCACTTGAATTTTTTCTGATAAGACAAACCATCCAGTAATTACAGTAATGCAAAGTGCGCTTGAGCAAACATGTCAGCGAGGATACGCTGGGTAAGGGTTAACAGTTAATTAATAATTAATAATGTCCTAGCTCATTTTAGATTTTTTTTTAATGAAATATTAGAGCTATGCATAATGTTAAGCTGAATTATGTTTTTTGTGAAACATATAGAAGAACAAATTGAATTGTACTCATTTTGTATTATTCAAAGGCTACATGAAAGTACCAGGCAGCTTAGTGCAGACTACGCTGGTTAGTTTTCAGTATTATGATGAAGGTTACAGTGATGGACCATGCTGGACTGGTTACATCAAAGGTAGTAGACAATTACATTTTAGATGGTGATGGTGATTAGATTTACTGACTGAATTCTGTATTTTATACTAACTTTATTGTGTCTAGGGGTTGGAAATCAGTCATAAAGCTCATATGTGTTCATATCTTGTTGAATTCAGTTGGCTAAATTCACAAAGTGCAGTGAATATTGGTGACTTCTCCTGATGCACTAACAGTCAAACACTGTTATAACAACTTTCTGGGGACCCAAGTTTTTCTGTTGTTATAACCAGCAAAAACAGCATAATCGCATGTATGTTGACTAGTGCTTCTAAAGGATGTTATTATATCTATTTTATTTTTTTTAATTTTTTTTTGCCCTAATCAGAATTGTCATTTATATCAGTGCTTGACTTATTTTAACAAATAATCTCCACTCAATCTCCACCCTTCCAGCTATGCCTGGCCATGGCTGTTGTTGAGTTGTGAAATATTCACAAGAAGGTGTCTCTGCTGCATGCCAGTAGTGAGTTATGTTGCTCTTAATAATATAAAATAATTAATTAGTCACCTGTATTCATTGCTTTACCTTGGACACAGTCAGAACATCTCCAATGTGCACAGCACAGCTTTGCATGTGAATATGGCGATTCTCTGGTTATGGTCTTTGGTTTGGTCTTAGACATCAGTTTGCCTTGGGAAATTTGGTCTCGTGTAATTTTGATTTGGACTCATGAAAATAAGCTTCAGAAAAGATATACAAGCCCACTGAGAAAAAAAAATGGACTCATGGAAAAAAAATCCTTAGCGCTACCACTCAACATTCTACACGATGCACAGTGCTGCACATTTCTGCAACATTTAAAATATGGTTTGATTTACAAGGAATATAATTAATGGTTTCATAAGGCTCTTAAAATACACAAAGTATTTGTTTAGCCAGTGTTAATTTCATCTGTTTAATGTGTGCTTACTTTAAATGGTTTCTGGGGGGTTTCTGTTAACTTAGTTGCCAGGAACATCTCTATCATACAGCAGGCAGGAAATGGTTAAAAATGCAAATAAATAAGGGTGCCAGGGTGTCTCAGCGGTTGAGCTGAGACCACGTGTGCCACGTGGCAGTGTAGACGGCGCTGGTTTGAGTCCCGACCTGTTGCCATTCACTGCGTGTCTTCCCCCATCTCCCTCCTCCCACCCTCCTGTCTTTCTACACTGAAAACTGTCAAATAAAGCCGCAAAAGGCCAAAAAAAAAAAAATAATAATAATAAAAAAATCAAATAAAGAAATGTGACTTATATCTCATAGAGCTATATTTGAGTAGATCTAAAATTAATGATCTTTAGCAGCTGTGACCTATGTTCACTGCTTAGACTAGGTAAACAATGACTGATGGACATGAAAAGCCAGAGTTTAGGTTTAACGGCACAATTACCCTTAACCTGCAGGAAATTAATACAACTCAGTGTCTTTGATAAGTGTATGGTTGTGCCAAGGACCAGAGAGCCCTCAAGGATCTACACAAACACTGCTACAGCCACATATACATGAATGCGTATCCACACACAGTTATTGACACACACAAAACAAATCTCAAACATACTGCTTAACTGAGCCTCTTGACACTTTTTAGACTTTTACCTTTTGCTCATAACCCTGGGCACTTACTGTAGAACTCATGGTTGTTCATTTTCTGTCTTCTTCCTCTTTCTCATAATGACTTGCCCCCACACACACACTCACATTTTTTAATTTTTTTATGAGTCTCACCTAATGTAAGTTGTTATCATTTGTTACACTTGCAGGCTAACCTTGAAGTGTACAGTCAAACTGAAACAAATGACAGGTGTGGCTGCTGTCGAATTAATCCACCCTGCATCGGTCCTATAATACTTGAGTTTGTGCTTAAAAATTTGTTTTTGACTGTAATTCTTATTGTTAATTAATTGATTGATAAACTTACACATATTACATTATTTTTACTTATGCCACTTGCTGCTAAATGTTCAATTGTTTTCACCAATGAGTCACTAAATGTGTATCTGTCTTGTTTGTTACTTGTTTGTACACATTTTTATAAATGTATTTATTCATTTAAATAATTAATTGATGCAAAAAATGGCATATGCTGTAAGTAGAGCTGTAAGTTTAGTACAGTTTGGTTTTAAATAAAATAAATAAATGTGTGTGGTATATTGGGACATAAGAAAGGCGCTTACAAATAAAATGTATTATTATTAATCTCTTTTTTGTGAGGGCAATTTACTTTGACATGAAAAACAAAACAATGTTTGCTGTTTTTATTTTGGATTTGTGCACAGTTATGTCTGTGATCATGTGTGTATTTACCTTCTTGACTCCATCGAAGTCTATGCTGCTGTTTGTTAATGTAGTCGTAGTGTTTTCAGCGTCGACATGAGTCACAGAGACGGACATGGGAGAAATTGGCACCCCAAGGATAACAATGTTGTCAAACTTAAGGTTGTTTGGGTCACTATAACCAGCATGGGTCACCTGCATTGTCAGTATTCCCTACAAGACAGCACATATATAATTACATAATTTGAACTTCTAAATATTATCCAAGATGCAATTTTATTTATTTATTTTTTTACTGTTGTTCATGTATAGAGTTATGGTGATTCCACCCCAGAATAATGTTAACATAGAGGTAATGTAACTGAAGCAATAAAGCAGGAACATGTCTGATCCAGTATCGCAACATTGGTCAGTCATGAATGGTAATATGGACCCAAAAATTCAGAAATCTTGGGTGCATTTGCACTTTGGACTTAAGCTCAGATTAAACGAAATATGTTAGCTGGATGTGAAAAAGGGGCATGTGGCCTTGTGGGGAGAAGTTACCTGGGTAACAGAGAACTTGTAGTGGATGTAGTTGCCATTCTTAACTGTGTCTGTAAAGAGAAGGATATGCAGATCTTCATCTTTGTCACAGTACTTGAACACAAGTGATGCACAGTTACACAGAAAAGTACCTCACTTCTACTTGTTAACGTGTATGAGCTAACTGAAAGTGATTTAAGAGTCACATGAGCTAATTTCCATTTTTGTACTCAAAAAGATAAGAACTTTCACTTGATGAACATTAAAGTATGAATCCAATCAGTGCTAATAAGATTATATAACACGCAAGCACAAAAAGGTACAAAACGAAAAAGGAGACAGTACCTCGGGATTCGCCGTCATCCCAAAATAGCTCCCCAGCTGCACTGCCGTAGTCATCAAGAGCAATGATCAAGCCCATCGGGTTATGCCGACTAGTTAAACATACACACGTAAAATTACAAACAGCATGCACAGGAACAAAATGTAAGGATAAATACAAAATGTACCATTATGTGGCTGTTTGTGATAATCTGCATGTATGTGTGTACCTGTATGTGGTGGTGACATTAGGTTTCTGTGTCGGGAGGATCGCTCCTCCCCTGATGTGTAATCCAAGCCTCTCAGCTGGTAGATTCATTTCAACATGCTTTTTGCGGTCTGTCACCTTTTCCATCTGATCAGGACAGCAGAATAAAATATTGATTAGCCTTCATTCCCTCCTTTGGGCAAAATAATCTATGTGAGGTACACTTTTTCCTTGTTATAGAAAAACATTTTTTTTATATATACACTGCTCAAAAAAATAAAAGGAACACTCAAGTAACACATCCTAGATCTGAATGAATGAAATATTCATTGCTCTGTATACTTTGCTCTGTACAAAGTTGAATGTGCTGACAACAAAATCACATAAAAATCACCAGTGGAAATCAAATGTATTAAGCAATAGAGGCCTGGATTTGGAGTCACAAACAAAATTAAAGTGGAAAAACACACTACAGGCTGATCCAAATTTGATGTAATGTCCTTAAAACAAGTCAAAATGAGGCTCAGTATTGTGTGTGGCCTCCACGTGCCTGTATGACCTCCCTATAATGCCTGGGCATGCTCCTGATGAGGTGGCGGATGGTCTCCTGAAGGATCTCCTCCCAGACCTGGACTAAAGCATCTGCCAACTCCTGGACAGTCTGTGGTGCAACATGACATTTGTGGATGGAGCGAGACATGATGTCCCAGATGTGCTCAATCGGATTCAGGTCTGGAGAACGGACGGGCCAGTCCATAGCTTCAATGCCTTCATCTTGCAGGAACTGCAGACACACTCCAGCCACATGAGGTCTAGCATTGTCCTGCATTAGGAGGAACCCAGGGCCAACCGCACCAGCATATGGTCTCACAAGGGGTCTGAGGATCTCATCTCGGTACCTAATGGCAGTCATGCTACTCTGGCGAGCACATGGAGAACTGTGCAGCCTTCCAAAGAAATGCCACCCCACACCATTACTGACCCACTGCCAAACCGGTCATGCTGAAGAATGTTGCAGGCAGCAGATTGCTCTCCACGGCGTCTCCAGACTGTCACATCTGTCACATGTGCTCAGTGTGAACCTGCTGTCATCTGTGAAGAGCACAGGGCACCAGTGGCGAATTTGCCAATCCTGGTGTTCTCTGGCAAATGCCAAGCGTCCTGCACGATGTTGGGCTGTGAGCACAACCCCCATCTGTGGACGTCGGGCTCTCATACCATCCTCATGGAGTCAGTTTCTAACCGTTTGTGCAGACACATGCACATTTGTGGCCTGCTGGAGGTCATTTTGCAGGGCTCTGGCAGTGCTCCTCCTGTTCCTCCTTGCACAAAGGCAGAGGTAGCGGTCCTGCTGCTGGGTTGTTACCCTCCTATGGCCTCCTCCATGTCTCCTGGTGTACTGGTCTGTCTCCTGGTAGCGCCTCCAGCCTCTGGACACTACGCTGACAGAGACAGCAAACCTTCTTGCCACAGCTCGCATTGATGTGCCATCCTGGATGAGCTGCACTACCTGAGCCACTTGTGTGGGTTGTGGAGTCCATCTCATGCTACCACGAGTGTGAAAGCACCACCAACATTCAAAAGTGACCAAAACATCAGCCAGAAAGCATAGATACTGAGAAGTGGTCTGTGGTCCCCACCTGCAGAACCACTCCTTTATTGAGTGTGTCTTGCTAATTGCCAATAATTTGCACCTGTTGTCTATTCCATTTGCACAACAGCATGTGAAATTGTCAATCAGTGTTGCTTCCTCAGTGGACAGTTTGATTTCACAGAATTTTGATTTACTTGGAGTTATATTGTGTTGTTTAAGTGTTCCATTTATTTTTTTGAGCAGTGTATGTAGAGTATGTAATTTTCTATATTTTTTAGTTCACGATATTTAATCACTGACCCTTTAAATCAGTTTGTCATCATCAGTAATTGTTACTCAAGCTCTGGTCTCATACTAGAAGTGGCAAAACCCAAAGAAGGGGGTGCTCAGGTAGCCCCTTTTCTGCTTTAAATGCATAAATCAGTAAGCAGACACATGCTTATGAGGAAACAATAATTAAGCATTCCTCTTACAACACACTGTAATTTGTAAAAGATATCTGATTTGGAGATGAACTATTTTGGTCCATTTTGCACAAGTGAACCAAGTGCACATAAATGACTTACTTACTTATCAAAAAACACCGGGCTTTTTGGGGGGTGTTCCACTCACATGCTACCCTTTATACACCTCACTTTGGACAGTAGCCTTTAAAACATTTGGGTGTTAAGATGGGTTTCAAAATACTATAATGATAAACTCAGGATTCCTCTCTTTCTCTCTTGCTCTTTTTTTAATGTGTCCCATTCATTTCTTTATTGGTCCAGTCACAGCACAGTTGTCTGATCCCCCGAGGACTAAATCCTCAGAGTAGCCTAAAATAATAATAAAAAAAAAATCCCCATCTCTTCTTATTCTCTTTTTACTTCCTTCCTTCACCGTGTCCTGTTTTTCTCTCTTGTGATGCTCTAATTCTTTTTTATCCTGTTTTCCTTCAATCCCACTGAGCTCTCTGTGAGGGTGTGTCTGTGAGTGCATGTGTGTGTTCGTGTGTGCATGTGTGTGTTCGTGTGTGTGTGTGTGTTTGTGTGTCATTTTTTGCAGAACAGCATGGGCGTGTGTGTGGGCTAGAGTTAGTGGAGCATCCATAAGCAATTTCAAAACTTATCACCCCCTCATTGTCTACCTTAAGGAGGTCTTCACTAGTCTTCTCATCCTCTTCTTAGTTTTGCTGTCTTCCTCTTTTACAAATACTGTAATTGTCATTTCTCTTGCCTTTTTCTCATCCTCTCTTTTGTTTATGGTTTACTCTGTCTCTGTGTAATTGTGCTGCCCATCTTTTTTCCATTCAACTCCCATCCCATCTGTTTTCTCCTCATCCCGGTGTTTTTCCAGTATTTCTTAGCTCTGTAACTTGTTTTTCATGGCCATTTTCACTACATCATTACTCCCCCACCCTTCTATCCTCCTACCCAGATAATCACAGGGGACCAACCAGGACAAGGGGCCAGCAGCAAGACAGCCAATCTAATCGTTCATCTGATCAGTGGGCGCTTTACATCGCCACTGTGACGGCTAAATAAGGTCCCAAAGGAACTTAACACCTCTTTTATCTCTCTGTCAGGGAGATAGTCTCTCTTCTCTTCCTTGTCCTCTCACTCACTCTTTGTCTTCGCTCCCGCTCTGTCTTATCGCTTTAGTCTCTCAATCAAAGAACTTGAGGCACCAACTTTCATGTGACACGTTTTTGTTTTACATGTTTTTGTGACAAAAGTAACATGAAAGTGATAAGCCCACCAAATCTATCTGATCTTTTTTTCTTTAATCTGTTATACTTACAAGACTTATTATGATAACTCAGCTCAATGAGATTTTTGTGGCAGTTTTTGAATTAGATTGCATTATACTGAAGATGTATTATTTTGCCTCACTTAATGGGTTTCAAGAACTACACATACTATGGTGTCTGAGTAAAAATCCAGTTTTCCTGCATTGCGGGTTAGACAGTTTTATGACCACCATACTATAAAAAACAGTGCAATTTATGAATGTGCACTTAACTTGGACAACCTCCAGTATGTGTCTGTTAAAGTTCCCTTTATTATTACTTAAAGTGAACATTTCAGCAAGATTTTGAAATAGAAGCATTGACGTTTCTGTGGTTTTTCCAGATCTACATACAATAATCGCACTAAAGGAAAAGTTGTGCTTTAGAGGGAAAAGTTCAAATGAGCAGGAAATATTCTTACCGTATCATAGTCATACCACAAAGCATCAGGTAGATATGCCCACACCTTTTCCACACCCTGCATAAAACAAGAACAAAAGACTCTTTATACATTTGTGTGTGTGTGTGTGTGTGTGTGTGTGTATATATATATATATATATATATATATATATATATATATATATATATATATATATATATATATATATATCCAATGGTACATCCCTCTGATTTGTGGAGTAAACATCAAAAGGTGTGACATCTTGTTTTGTCTGAAATGGATGGATTATAAAATTACGACTGTGTTTGATTTCTGCTTCCTTTCACTAATACCTGCCTCAGCTCATTGCACCAATCCTGACACTTTAATCTTCTAAGACTAAACATGAGGGAAAAAGGCTACAGTATGCCCCAAAGAAAGGGAGGATGGCTTTTTTCTGCTATAAATAACTGCAACTTAATGGTAAAGACAAGGATGAAATGTCCCCATCAAGGAAAGATATTCTAAAAATGCCTATCATCTAATACAAAGTTTCCACAAAGCCCTTGTGACATTTCTGTCTGCAATACTAAGATGCAAGAGATGATGGGAAAGACAACATCAAGCAACGACTGATAGGTGACAGCCTTTGATGGCTTAAGGTGGTGGACAGACAGGGGCAATCAATAGACGAGCACCAAGCCTTTGATAGCATTGTCACTTCCCTGCTCTTTGTGACAGCGCAGAACAGGGGGAGAGAGAGAGAGACAAACACAGAGGGCACAGCGAAAGAAAGAGCAAACTACAGGTCCTCCTCAAAAAAATACCATATTGTGAAATACAGTGTGACAACTGCGCAGGCCAAGGCCTGTCATAGGCACTGATGGCAAAAGCATCTCCCTTCCAATTACTCTCTCACCCCCTCCCTCTCACTGTCTCTCTCTCACTGCAGCACCATGTCCTTTTTGTGGACTGTTGAGGTCTGTCATTAGGAACATGAAACAGGGGATTCAGGAAGACAGGAAAAATAAGAAGAATAGAGTTTGAGGCATATTTGAACAATGACAAATAATAGCGAATTTGAGAAGTAAAACTAAAAAATAACATGGTAAAGAGTAGAAAGACGAAATTATGATCAGATAGATAGATAGATAGATAGATAGATAGATAATGGTTTGCTAAGAAAATTAAATGACTTAACACCCCCTTAAGGGCCACAGATTCACACGTTGACGCAAATCACCCACCACAACTGCTACACAGCCTGTGGGATGACAGCCTGGGGGAATGGATGCTCCCCCTATAGCTCGTTTTCTGGTGTCTGATTTGCTCACGGCTCCTATCACTCACACCCCTGACTAATGGGAAGGGACTGCAGGACTTAGCATGTCTGCTAACTGTGTTTGATAGGAAAAAGGGACGAAGCCTATATCCTTATTTGGTGCACTGAATCTCAGTTAGCCATATGGTAAGATTTGATCAGGTGAGCCAAAGATTCATACTGGCAGAATGATCAGATGGTAGCTGAATTAAGTGAGAGGGGCAGAGGGAGCGAGAGAGAGAGAGAGAGAGAGAGAGAGAGCGAGAGAGAGAGAGAGAGAGAGAGAGAGCGAGAGAGAGAGAGAGAGAGAGAGTGTATGAGACACAGAGTGAAAGAGAAATGAGATGAAATGAAATGGGATCACAAGGGTGAGTAGACAGCAGCTGATTAAGAGAATGCAGATGAGATGAGGGAGCCAACGTTTGATGAAAGGATGAGCTGAAAAGAAAAAGGGAGAAATGGGCATGACTAGCTAGGGAGAGTAGAAGTATGGATGAAGACCAGAGGGGATGACAGAGACAGAGTGCAGGAGTTCTCTTCAGTTTATCACAGAGATCAAGGTTAAAGCGTTGATTGATCTGAACGATAGAGAAAGCATCATTAGAGAAAGGGATAGGCAGGTGGACAAAGCAGTAAATACAGAATAGATAGAGAGAGATGAGAATAATTATAGAGCTGAGTGTAGAATATCAAGGGCTGTTAAAGATCATCCTTTGACCCTGCTCAAGTAGTTGACGCTATCTCTTTATATTGTCCTTCAGAACCTGATACATCTGTCACATATAGTCAGCATTCTCTTGCCACACAAATCCTTGTATACAAGAGAACAAAAATGCTTTGACGAGTTACGCAGTTCTGCTACACTGCTGTTTTTGCCTGAATTGTGTGGAAAATGTTGCAATGTGAAGATAAATGTCATAAATTGCAGTTATTTGCAGACAGAAACAGGAGCTTTTCCACATCTTTTTCACAGGGGTTACACAAGTAAGACCACGAACAAAAGGTGGAGGAGGGCCCACAGTAATTCTGAATATTTGATCAGAAATAAATACAGTGTCGAAAACACTGGGTACATTTTCTTTTTTTTTTTTTTTTTTTTTTTTTAAGCCTGTCATGTCTGGCAGATCTTGCAAGCAGAACTGTGATCTGAATGCATTGTTGAGCCAAACATATTTGCTATTTCAAGATGAGCTCTATAGGTTCTCTATAGGCTTCTCTTGTTAGTGTGTGACCCTTTATTTTATTTGAGCTATTTTTAACATACTGTGTGATAAATTTTGCCAGAGCTGACAGGCTTAGGAAAAAGAAAAGAAAAAGCACTGGGTACATTTTCAGGATTGTGTGCAGCCCTAAAACTGATGGATTCTGTGAAAAGTGGTCTGAACATTGTTTTGCATTGAATAACAAAAGTGGTGAAATGAGCATTTAGACCCTTTATTAAAAGTCATCATGTTTCATAAGTAATAGTTTAACATTTTTAGCATCAAAATACATTTAAAGTACATAATGTAAAAGTGCTTTTTATGCAGAATGGTCCTTTTCAGCATCATATGTTTGAATGCATGACCTCTGCATGTCAGAGACTGGAAGATGTCCCTATCTACCCAGAGTAACTCTGCAGTTGCTCACAATGCCACCTGCAGACAAAGCAAAGCAAATGTTTAATCTAACTCTTGCATAAGCTTACCTACTGTAAATTTATTCAAGGGCATGGCTTCACCATCACAAGCAAGGTAATATTTTTTTCCTCCTTGGAGGACTTCTAAACATTTCTCTCTGTTCAATTATCAGGGCACTTTGATGGAAAGCACATTGCTTTTAAAGAGAAGGGAAATGAGCAGTGAGTCATAATTGATGCCCCAACACACCCACTGATAATGGATGTCTTTTTATCCTATCCTGTTTCCAACTGCACAACAGCAGTCGAATTGTGTCTCTGGCTGTGAAGGCTTCCCAAATAGGTGCATTTGTCTTGGTTCACAAAAATAACATCCTGCACAGTCGCCTTATGGCTCTTCCTTTCTCTATATTCAGTAAGATGTAAACTCTGAAGCACCGCAAGCAAAATCTCCTCACTTTTTGTATTAGAAACTTTTTCACATTTACACTGATTGAAGTTACTTTATCCTCAACCCGACAATGAATCCAATTCGCTTTCCACTATTCTGTAATTCACGAGAGGCCACGCTAAATTGCTTATTATTCAGGCCACTTTGACATGACCGCAATTGCTGCATATGCACACATACATATGCATCTACAGGCGCACACATTTAAAATATGCGTGCAGCTGCACGCACACACACACACGGGCACGCGCGCACACATGCACACTCGCACACACACTGAAACAAACACAAGAATACACACTTCTATCTACACTTCTAATCTGCTCGTAATGAGGTCAGTGCTCTCATTAGAGCTGAGAGAAAAGAGGGAGGATATGGAAGAGAGAAGAAAGAGGGATGAGAGTAGGGGAGGGCAACAAAGAAAATCCCATGTCATGTTTTCCCAGTGGAGGTCACTGTGTGTGTGTGTGTGTGTGTGTGTGTGTGTGTGTGTGTGTGTGTGTGTGTGTGTGTGTGTGTGTGTGTGTGTGTGTGTGTGTGTGTGTGTGTGTGTGTGAGAGAGAGAGACTTTGTAGACATGCGAGTGAGTAGCTGTTCATCTCAGCTGCAAGACCTACTATATGTATATTTCTCTAAGTAATGTTTATAATGTGATTATGAGTGAACCACAGTATCTTTGTATGTACAGTACCAGTCAAAAGTTTGGACACACTGTGTGTCCAAACTTTTGAATGGTACTGTACATATATTCTGAGATAGTGTGTGTGTGTCTGTGTGTTTGTTAACTTACTGGATCCAATACAGGTGTGATGAGCAGGTATTTTCCCCAGAGGAACTGGCGATCCACTGTCCAGGTTTCACTGTCAGAATAGAACCTTGGACAAGCAAGAATACACTTAAAATTAGATACCACTGTCATTATGTTGGGGCTAGCCAGAACATATTTAGACTGAATGTCTGTATATTGTATGTTCAATTGTTCCATGACAGTTTTAGGAAGTATAGTCTTTTCTAGAATAATAAACTTTATATTACCACTGTTTCCATGTCTTAATTTGCCATGTTTTTTATCTTCAATCAGTTTCTTGCAGGAGACTCTTGTAGAGTCTCACATAGACTTGTCACTTGGTTGCCATTATGTTTTTGTTCATGCTGTTTGGTGTCTTGTTGAAAAGTGAAATGAATAACTGTATTGCACCATGTATCTGTTGCTCATTTGGTTTTCTAGTTGTCTGATTGCCAGAATGCAGGCAAATTTTTCTTGTGCTTGCTATAAAAATAAAACCACTCAGGCAGGAGTGAATTCATTCGATTTGGAATTGCTATCATGCCAAGGTCTTAGTATCTGCTGGCATGTTGTGCTTTCGTTCATTGCCAGTGACATCATATTTTAGTTTATAGGCCAGGGTTGCCAACTTTTAGCTACTAGCTTTCAGCCAGTTGGAACAGAGCTTTTCTCCGAAGTATGTCACATTGCTCACTTTTTTTTTTTTTTTCAGGAAAATGTCAGTAGTAAATCAAGGAATCTTTGTTTTTGCCTGTCTTGACAGCTGTTTATTCTGTCTGCTTTAGACTTGGTGGGAGTATTTCTGGACTCTGGAGTTACAGCAGCATCAAAATTATTCAGAAAAGCAGTGAACTCAATTTTGGAGTCTTCTCCTTCCTGCTAGATAACACCTTCAGAGGTACAATAACACCACCTATGACCTTACAGATGATGATGTCACACTGTGGCTTCAGAATGATGGCGACTTTGCTTTCATGCAACTAGTGCAGTGCCCACTGTCACAGGGATGTGACATCAACAAATGTGGATGGCACAGTCACTGGAGTGTTATTCACCAAATATGTTATGTGAACATTTCATTATGAGTTCACGTGAGTGTAACATCTGACACATCATCTAACAAATCACAGATCAAAGTGACCTACAGTAGCTGTAATGAAAAAATAACCACTCATCGGAATGACCTCAAACTCAACACTGCACTTGTTCAGGTCCCCAGCAATACACAGTATGAAGTACAGTGGGAATAGATATTTAGGGTTTTAGTGGTTATGGTCAGTATGCCTTACATATTGACGTGTAAATGTGATGCCTCAAGAGAAGAAGTGTGTCCACGCGTGAGCGAGCTGAGGCTTGGTTAGTTTGTGTCTCCATCTGAATTGGTACGATAATGCTTTAACACAATATTAGGAGTTACTCACTCATGCATGACGGGGCGTACAACAGTCTCCCCTGTAGTGTGGGCTTTGTAGAATAGCGTGTAGAGGTAAGGCAGAAGAGTGTAACGTATCGTCAGGTAATGTTTTGAACTCCGCACCAGTGGTGAGTCAGCACCATATGAAGCTGGATCCTGAGGCTGGAGATAGAAAGATGGATTAAAGGGATGGGGTTAATGGGCAAGAAGGAATGTAGAAAAGAAAATAAAGATTTGTCTAATAATTACTGAGAAAAAAATGGGAAAGAGATCAAATGACAAAAGAGTGAATATGGTTGAGCAAGGGAAGGGAAAAAAGAGTGAAATTAAAGCAACCAATTGACAATAAAGCAGTGAAAAGGAGGGATGAATGAATTTTGGAATTTATTTATTTAAAAGGGACAATGCATATTGATGAACATCTCAGTGTAAATATGCTATAATTTCATTTGTAGTCCCTGGCAGGTCATGAAAAAGTTCAAAATTACAAAAACAACAGATACACATAAACTCTATTCATGATGAATAACCACAAAATTACCTTTACATTGGAACAATCTGAAAGTACACCAAGAGCAAAATAAAATAAAAAGTAAATGGAAAAGTGAGAGAAAGCAACAGAGGTATGATGTTAATTTGATGATAGTGGTAAGTGAGAGGGTGATTAGCTGCTTACAGGCCGTGGTCCTATCATCTGGCTAATCATTTATGCCTCTAGCAACTCTGACAGTCTGATGAAAATTCATTTGTGTGTGTATGTGTGTGTTTGGACTAGCTGTATGGGATGTGATGAGTGCCATGATTAGGGCATAGCAAAGGTCACACTTTAGCTGTCTTGTTTAGTGGAAATTGTACATCAAATTCATCATCATCATGTCCCTGTCTTCAAGCAAATACTATCCCCCTCCTCCACATACACAGACACGCATTCTCTCATGCACACACACACACACACACACACACACACACACACACACACACACACACACACACACACACACACACACACACACACACACACACACACACACACACACCCTTTCTTACCCTGTACATTCCCCTAACTCTACATTGATATTCTGCAGCGATGACGTACATGAAAATCTCACACAATGCGGGAGCATCACTTTTCATGCTATTCAATGGTCTAGACTGATTTTTCTCATAAATCATTTGTGTTCATCTATACAAATAGCTCAGTAGCCCTTTGTGATGAGCTGGAGCGCAACTGTTTTTAAATGCCAGTCGAATTGCAACCACATATGATAGAGCAATAATTCTTTTTGCATATAAAACCATAGAATTTACACTTACATATCATGCATTCAGTGTGTCCCAGAGTGCTGTATCCTTCCTCTAATGAGTTCACAGAAATCACATAAAAAGCGCAAACAACAAAATGTACTCCATGCGCGTTATCATTTTCATTAGCATTTACAGTTATGGCATTTCTGTATCTAGCAAAATACGTTAATACAAAAAACGATTATCAATTTCTTTGTGGGTTAGTGCGCCTTTTAGCTACTTTCTGTAGTTACTATAGATTTCTTTCATACATATTAGGGTTATGGAGAGTCTATTGATGTATAGTAAGTTGCAATATTCCACACAATAGTACTACAGCATGTATAAATGTAAAGAAAGGGTCTGGCATATAATATAGGTCATAAAGGGTTAATCATTAGTTATTATTAATCTCTGGCTCTCTTCCACAGTATGTTTTTTATCCTCTCTCCCTCCCCTCACCCACAACCAGCCATGGCTGATGGCTGCCCCTCCCTGCTGGAGGTTTCTTCCTGTTAAAAGGAAGTTCTTTCTTCCCACTGTTGCCAAGTTCTTGCTCATAAAAGGTTGTCTGATTGCTATATAAATAAATTTGAACTGAACTGAAGATAAACATAAATCTCACTCTATTAATAATATCATCCAAATTGTTCTTGAATCTGTTGAAAATCATTGGCATTGCAAATTTGAAAAGATTATAACATTACCGACTCAGCTGTTTGCAAACCCTTCACTTGAAGAGTGATTGTTCAGTCAGAAACTCTGGACACAAGTAAAGCTATTCAGTGCTATAGCTGCAGCTATCTAGATGTAGATCAGAGATACCTGGCTTGATGTTTTATAATATATTGGTTGAATATCCACCATATTGTAGTGGATAATGTAGCATATTTTCTCTTGTAATAAATCAATCCCTTTGAGTTTCATTGTGCCATTGAGCTTGTGAGCGATATTTTACGTCGGGCTCAAATGCTATTGTGTTTGCAGCAGCTTGCATCCTCAGTGTTAAACCCAAATTCAGACATCCCAGTACTCCCATTTCATAACGCGGCTGTATTCGTGCCAGTGAGGTAATAATCTCCATGGATACAAAAAGTTTTTAAGTGCTCAGATTTTATAGCACCTATACAGTGTTATTAAATGAAATGTATACCCTGCAGCAATTTAGACCAAACAGCCTAGATGTAATAATTAAATCTAAAAGTGACAATCTAATATAAGAATTATGGGAAAAATGTCTTTAAAGCACCTTGTATCCCTCAGCGTTGTGGTTCCGACTGAAGGGATAGAAAGCCCCGACCTGCATCCAGCGACGACACAACTCTTCAGGGGAGTCATCAAAGAAACCACAGATGTCAGCACCAATCTGAAACACATTTACGATGAGATTTAGTCAGAACCTACAGTATAATTCTAGCAATATCCTTAATATTGTTGTACCATAAAAATGGAACTAGAATAACATCTGACAAACTCTGAGAATGTGAAATGTTGTGGATTTCAGTTGGACTTGATAATATATTGATAATATATATCTCTAGATTATAAATGTTTAATTCTGGCCCCTTAAAAAAATGGCACAAGTCTAAGATCAACAAATCCCATCGATGTGATAACTTGCTTCATATTTATCTTTTAAAATGCTGCTCTTGATGTTGATTCAATTTGGTTGAGATTTTCTGGCAAACAACACGTGGATTTTAATCTTTATTTACATTAATTTCATACTGGAGTCCAAGAAAGAGACTTCAGTCAAAGGCCACTTTGCAGCGACTGTTTGCTTTCTATTGTTTACTGCTGGCCACATTTTACAACAGACTCAATGGGAGGGAATCGATCCAAATCCCTTCTCTCCTGCTTTCTCTCTGTCTTTCTCTCTGCATTTGTGTGAGCATGTGCATGTGTCTTCTGAGGAAACCAAAATAGGCTTGACACAGTCCCAGCAGGAGTAGTTGGCATGTATATACGACTACCTGACGTGCACAGCGGAAGAAATGTGCATGTGTTTGGGTGTGCACCGGACTCCCTTTTGTTTTCTTATTGTTTGAAATCTACACACTAGAGATCCACACATGCAAGTACAGGGTGCACTCGGTTACTGGTTAGGAGTGTTTTCTCAAGTTTGTTTCTGAACAAGGTGTTCCAGGAAAGGAAACCGCTGTTCGTAGAGACATTTTAATGGATCTTATTCCAGATGCACTTCTTGCCTGCCCTTCAGACTTACTGTAGATCTGAGCATAGATCTCAATAACAACTGAATCCTCTTTAAAAAGGCAAAAGAGAGAATCATCCAAATGCCAGAACCACATGCTAACTAAAGTGAATCACAGATTAAGTGCTATGACTGATTCTGGAGCATTCTGTAGAGTTGAAATATTCTACATATATAACTAATAGCATTTACGTTTTGTGTCCTTAAGATTAGTTAGCAAAATGTGCCCCCCCCCCGCCCCCTTTATCTACTGTAGTCATCTGCAAGTGTCCTGTGTCAAGAATGAGTGGTCTATAGCACAACAGTAAATATAAAATATAAAAGTAATACTTAATATTATGCTATCATAATTCTATGTATGTGTTGCTAAAGTGAAAAAAACAAACTTTGCACGGTCATTTTCTTTTTCTTGTCAAATGAGTTCAACTATTTTAAGCATGAGATGACCAACATTTGCCCTTCTCTAAAGGTTTGCTACTCACATAGGGTACACCAAAGAGCCCAAACTCTAGCATGCCAGGGATAGCCCATTTTATGTCATTCCAGTTGGCAGCATTGTCCCCCAGCCAGTGACCTGAATATTTTCCCACACCTGGAAAGGAGGAGCGGGTCAGCATCAGTGTACGGTTTTCTCCAAACACGCGCTGCAAAGCTCTGTGGGATGGAGAGAGTGCAACGAGGAGAAAAACAGATGATGCAGGGTCATTAAGATAAAAAGGACAATGGGACAAAATAAAAAACGAGAGAGCACAAGGGAGAAAGATATATCACATGCATATGCACAAACACAAATGATCAGAGAGAAAGATAGATAACACGAGGGAGAACAGCCAGAATTGATCTTCCACTACACATTAGTATTTTATTTAAACAAAATCGAAGCAGTATCAATCCCCACAACGATGCTGATGTTCATAAAATGTGTCTCCTGCCAGTAATGCATTTTAATTAGTAGACAAAGGAAGAAAAAAAAAAAGGAGTAAGACAGAAGACAAAAGAAAGATGAGCTAGCTTCAATATCAAAACAGTGAGTCAGCAAGTCCACCTCAGAGGGCTTGTATTTCATGATCGAGAGTGGGCCAAGTGTGCGCGCGCGTGTGTGTGTGGCCATATGTAGGCACATTGGTTTTCTGAGTGTACCAATTTTTATGTAAATGTGGTTATGAGGAGTAATAATGTAACTTTGGAGAAGTAGGGGTTTAAGATTAAACAAAATTCAAAAAATATTTGCTACATTCAGGAAAACGTAACACTTGCAGGGTCGCAGTGGCTCTATGAGATTTTTAGTTTTTTTAAGAACAAATTTTTACTGGCATTTGAGGTAGCCCTTATGCACTGATGAGTCAGGATACAATCGCTGAAGGATATTACAAAATATCAGACCGCATTGTTAGGAAGGCATGACATCTATGTTTGTGATACAGATCAGGCATTAACAGGTTCATTCACTACTATTCTTTCTCCACAATTCTTTTGTCTACAAATTTTGTTAGACAAATCTGTCAAACTGTAGCTTTGAGTTGTGTTTCTTGGTTTTTTAAATGCAGGTTGGCCAGGTAATTTTTATTATTATTATTTCGGCCTGTCTACTGAGTTTCTTGTCCCTTGAAAGAACTCCAACTGCATTGTCTTGGACTGCAGCTGGTGATAGTAGGCCACCCTCTGCTCTCTGAGAGATCAGCAACCTGCTGAGAGGCCATTCTAATGAGAACTTGCAGTAGGTCAAAAAATGGCTCATGTGCCTCTATGCCAAACTCAGCAGGGGAGCAGAGCAGAACAAGAACTACTGCAATAATATGGCCAGCACGCAGATAAGAAAATAAGATACACCAATGCTGGTGGGTTAACAGGGAAAGAACTTTCAGAATAATAAACTTGCATATGACAAAACACCTTTTGATCCCTCTTCAGCAGATTGCGAGCCCTTACCATATTCTTGTGCTAATGCTCCTTTCTATGTTTGTGTGCGTAATGGGCCATTAAACAGTTCCAGCACCAGACACCAGTGAGAAATTCATTCAAGCACCCTGAGAGCTGGACTCATTAAAACATATTTTTGCATTTAACATTAGAGTCAACTTGCAGCTGGTCTGGATTTACATATTTTTTTTCTGCTACATATGTCAATTTTGTTTCAGGACTGAGGGTCAGTAACCTCTGATTCTACAACCCCAGATTTTGAAGATTATGTGAGTTACACAGTTTTCACATTGTGTATTTTGACTTTGTCAAAGCCTCACTGTTCTGAAGGGGTGGCAGAAAGTTGGCCTCCACAGCACAAGCTGGATGAACTCCACCTGTCATTGATTATGGATGTACTCACTTTTCAGTAGCCAACACCATAGAGTAGCCGTACAGACTGTGGACATCATAATGGCTTCCCCAAGACTGCTTGGCATCCATACACAGAGTCTTACTGTACATCAAGTTGTCCAAAATTTCTGAGGGAAAGGAAAAAAAAAATAAAGGAGTGAACAAATGGAAGAAGGTGAGAGGAAGCATAGAGAGAATACAAAAAAATGTGATGGTGTTGAGATAAAGAAAAAGGACAGAAAGAATGAGATAGACATTGATGTATACTGCAATAGGATGTGGGAGAAATGAGGAAGTGATAGAAAAGAGAGCACTGGAGGAGTAGGATGGCTAAGGAGGAGGGCAATAAAAAGGATGGCATCAGGGGAGCATGCCTTTTCCAGTTATGATCATCCTTTCTGGAACACAGTCAGAATAAAAGACATGGCAGAAGAGTCATTTTAAAAATTCTTCACAAGGGATCTACTATTCTAGATGAGTTTTCCTGAAAAGCTGAACTTACTATGTGTGCTACAGTAGCCAATTCATCAAGCTGTGCACAGTTTATGGGTCATAACCTGTATTTCTATAATATCTGTTGTTTCTTTATATTAAACTCAGACCACTATGACTAGTTTTCATAGAAAATGCGGGAGGGTGGAACAAAATGTGAAAAACAAAAGAATTTTTAAAAATGAAAGTCATTCAAAGCTAAATGTCAAAACTTTGTCATTTTTTTTTTATTATTATTATATGCTCATTTTTAAGTTGGTGTCAGCAAAAAAGAAAAAACAAAAAATAAAGAAAAGCGTTGAAGCTGGGATGCATTTCCCACACTGTTGAATGAGTTCTTTGTTTAACCATAGCCAGAGAGCTTAAAGTAATTAATTAGAGTAATTGATTACAATAATTTATGCTAATTTGGTGACTACATTGAATTATGAAGGTCAAAATCTAAGATTATATGTTTAGCTCAGGTACACTGCCCTCAAACTCCATTACTACCTCACATGTTTAGATTAAAGAAAAAATCCAATATGAACAAATAAACCTTTAGTCCATTTTAATGGTGTTTAGGGTATATATTGAAACATATAAGGCACTGGCACGTCTATTCAAGTTTTCTTGTATACCTCTGATTGTGTACAAGGAAATATTGCATTACACAACCCAGTATCACAGCAAAGTGCGTAATAGTGTCCCCCATCCACTGTCACTTTGCCTGTTCTAGGCGTGAAATGGAAACGCATGCTGAAATTGCAGTAAGCTGCAGTACCACCAGAGTGTGATCATTTATTTAAAATCAGACAAGCTAGATGGCTGATATGTACAGTGGGTACGGAAAATATTCAGACCCCTTTAAATTTTTCACTTTTTGTTTCATTGCAGCATTTGCTAAAATCAAAAACGTTCATTTTATTTCTCATTAATGTACACTCAGCACCCCATCTTGATAGAAAAAAACAGAAATGTAAAAATGTTTGCAAATTTATTAAAAAAGAAAAACTGAAATATCACATGGTCATAAGTATTCAGACCCTTTGCTGTGACACTCATATTTAACTGACATGCTGTCCAGTTCTACTGATCCTCCTTGAGATGGTTCTACTCCTTCATTGGAGTCCAGCTGTGTTTAAGCTAACAGGCTAGCCTGGTACAGTTTAGCCTACTGGATGAGATAAAAATTAATATACCATTTTCAGCAAAGGCAAAACCTAGTTTAAACTAAATTTCAGTGATCTCATTGTTCATGACTGGTGCATACATCATTCCCTGAAAATTTGGTGGCAATATCTTAAATAGTTTAGGACCTATGTGGTTAGGAGCAAATGTGGTTAAGCTTTATAGTTCATAAGTCAGCAAAGGCTGATTTGTGTTTCAGGTGATAAAATATCCAAATTCTTTCCAATTTCCAAGTTATGGAGAAGTCTTTACTTCTCAGTATCTCTGAGATGCCCTTTTTATGTTAATGCTGCTGGCTTGAAGTTAAAAATGAGCACTTTTTTAAAATAAATTTTAACATTTGGCTGTCCTTGTACTAGTTAAAGTTGGTTTAACTGATCATGGCTCAAAAGATAGAAAACAACATCTCTTACTTGGTATATATGGAGGGTAGTTGAGGTTGTTTTCAGCACACCCCTTTGATGATCCTTGCTTGAAATTAGCAACCTCGTTCATGTCCTGCAAGTGCAAATATTTCAGTGAGGACATTTGCTTGTTTAAAGGGTTTTTTTTTGTTTTGTTTTGTTTTTTTGTTTGTTTTTTTTACATTCCTAAAGATTGGAAAATTCCTGTTTTTCTTGCTGGTTCTTGGCCCCAATGATCAACCCACAAGTTGAATAACTCACTAAAAATGATAACAATAACAATAAAAGGAAATGAGGCTAGCAGCCCCGTTGTGGATCTACAGCACATGCCTGCAGTGTAAGGGCATTTTCACAGTTTTCAGTTATGACACAACTAATCAATGAAGTCAAATCTTTGTTTTATGTATTTAAAACTGACTTACAATCCAAAGTGCATCATGTTTGACCTCCTTGTAGAATCGCTCATATTCATCCACCCACCAAGCTATGCAGTTTGGGTTGGTGTAATCTGGGAATACAGTCTCTCCAGGCCATACCTTTGAGGGAGAGAATGTGAGATGTTGTTTGTTTAAAAAAAAAAAAAAAAAAAAAGCCCTGACAACATTATGGCAGTTAAGCATCACTCACAGTTTTCACTTGTGTTTAGGCAAAGTACAATTTATTCTCTTATGTGCTTGTTTTCTTTATGCACTTAACATGTATGTACAGTATGTATGTGTAATATGGCTTTAATAAAACAAGAGTCTAGTCTGCAAAATTATCTATAGGTAGACAAAAAAAACAGGGCCTGACCAGACAAACTTATTAGCTCTACAAAAAAAACAAAACAAAACTAAAAAAACCAAAAATGTTTCTATGTAGCTGTCAGAGGCCCAGCTTAAGGATGTGGAAATGCCAGAAAACAGAGGACAGATGAAATGCAAGAGAAGAGGGATGGGTGAGGGCGAGATGGCAAAGGAGAATGGGGGATAAAGAGACAAATGAGTTGAGGAAGAGTAGAAAGGAGAGGAGAAATCGATAATGCAATAGAAATCTCTGGACGTGACTGTGTGTTAGAAGTCGTCCTTAATGACATGTATTGAGAAAAATGATTAATCCACTGAGAAAGGCAGAGGTTTTGTGCCTATGTGTGTGTATGTGTGTAAGTGTGTATGCGCATTTTTTTGTGTTTGTGCTTGTGTGTGTGTGTGTGTGTGTGTGTGTGGCTGTATTTCTGTATGTGAACACTCTTGAAGAGCACAGTAGATATTAAATCTCAAGGTTGCTCCACTCTAGCTATCTTTTACCTTTACTTCCATGGGCAATAACTTTACAACCCAGTTTTCAGCAAAGACATGAATCATACTTATGTACGCTCATGTGCTTGCGCACGCGCGCACACACACACACACACACAGATTTATAGGCAGATGTTTTTGGCAGATGGTCAGAAATCCAAGGTCAAAGCTTATTGATAGTCCCTTGCAGATGCCATCTTTTTTTGAGTCATTCCTTCCTGTAAGACCAGATTTTGTCATCTCCCACTGTGTACTAATACTGGCAACAGGATAAGTAAAAACTGTCATTTGTAGCTGCATGTCTCACTCTTTCTTTGCCTGTTTTTATGGTCTTTTGTCTGTCAGTCTGCCTCTCTATGTCATTATCCATCTGTCTCTCTTCCCTTTTACCTCTATCAGTTCCTCTGCCTACCTTCTTCCCAAAGTCTCTTTCTGCCTCCCATCTTCTCTATCCCTTTTTTTGTCTGTATCTGATAACCTATCTATTTTGTCTCTTCTCTATCTTTGCTTTCTGTGTATGTCTCTGTCACCATGCCACTCAGTAAGACAGCCAGTTTGTTTCCCTGTACATTTTCCTCTAATCTATTATTTGTGTTTCTCTGACTGTGCAGGCTTTCTCTCTGCATGTTTCTGTCTACAGTTAAACCGTCCTTTAAATCTGCATTGACTCGTTTTTGCTCTCCCCACTACTCTTTTTTTAACTCTCATCTATTATTACCTTTGTAGTCTGAATAGAAATGTCCACCTGGTTGAGTGAGGTCCTGCTATGACTTTATTCATGCACTCCAACATGGGTGCCACCAGGAAAAGCTTTTATCTAGGCATTTCTAAGCAATTATCATCTATTTTAAAAGAAGACTGTATACCAGGTCTGCTTCTGTACCTCCTTGATTACAGAGGCAGCAACAGCAGAGGTTTTTGGCAAAGACACTTCAATTTTCATAACCAGAATACATAGAACTGCATATGTAAATAAAGCACAAACAATTCTAACCACACTCGTGTGCACAGACAAACCACAAATTCCCACAAACAGTTTTTCATTCAGACAACTGGATACACACAGATGAACACAGGGACGATGTATTTTTCTCTTTCTCTGTTTCTCTCACCATTACACACACACACACACACACACACACACACACACACACACACACACACGCGCACTCGCACATACACGTGGTTAATGTGTGATGTGGTGATGTAGAACTTTCTAAGATTAAATACTAATGCAGAATCCATGCATAAGTTTGACCTGTTATGAATAGGATGAAGAAATTATTAAGTGTGTGTAATCAAAAGCAACACTAAAAAAACAACACACTTTTATTCCCCACTTCCGCTCTCTCTGCGCTTGTTTATAAAAATGTGCTCAGTGGGGAAGGGAATCTCTCAATGAATATATTTATTTTCAATAATTGTTCTATTACATATTATTTTCCACAAGAATAAAGCTGCGACCTTGTGTCATAATACCAAAAATATTACATGATAGTTTTGTAATAATCTAATTGTAATGGTTAATCTAATTGTAAAGTAGCATCCAACTGCTGCTAATCAGCAGAGGTGGAAAATAAAGTACAACTACTTGTCATTGTGTTTGTACTTAAGTAGAATTTTCAGGTGTCTGCACAGGTGACAATTTTTTACTTTTACTCCCTACATTTTAACACAAATATATATTTACTTTGTACTCTTTACATTTTAAAAACAGCCTTGTTTCTTTAGGTTTAACCCATTTGAAAGGAGCTTGATTATTTTGCATCACTGCATGTGGTCCAAACATCAAACCACACTGAACCTAGATGGTGGGAACAAAACCACACAAGACAATCCTGTTGGTAAATCCATCATCGGTGCTTATACTCAGTTTTTCACATGACTGGAAAGAGTCATTTCTTTTTCACAAATATTTAAAGTTTAATAAAGTTTATACAGCTGTCGTTTACATAATTTAGTAAATGTTTTTATAAAATTATCCCTTTGTAAGTTCTCCCAAGGTTATATAAATAACAAGCTGCGATGATTAACTGGGATGCCAGTCAAAATGTTGCAGATCTTTTTGTTGCTCATATGCTTTGGGGTAAACAGCTGAAAGGTCTGAAAGCTTTTAGGTTAAAAAGCCAAATCTATTAACTGAAAGAATAAAACACTTGAATTCAATCCCTAATTTTACAAGCCTTAAAAAGTGGCAGACTCTAAGCTGTTTGAAAATGATGCACTAGTCAAGCATAATTCATTCCTGTGTTTTATTTTGGTGGAAAGCACCAAAAGTTATTAAATAATTTTCTTGTTAAGTCGGTCTCCCCTTGTTTGGTCTATATCCCCACCTGTGCTTCACTAAATTAGGTTTGGACACAGATGTAGCTTACCTCTCCCACTAGAGGAGTTTTCCCATCTGATTCAGTGACCCAAGCATTCTTCGCAGTCCCGCGGTCATAAGGCTCATACGGAGCATTTCCCACCCTCTTACTGGTGGCTATTGCAGGATCCTGGAGACAGTTGACACAGTTATAAGAATAGATGTTGAAAGTACATCAATACACAAAAATTACATAGCACAGTTGCCATAATTTTTGTTTGTTCTTTGGTGTAACTAATGTAACACCAATTAAAAACATTTAAATTGCTGATGTATTTTATTTGACAGCAAGCTTTAATAGCTGTAGCTTTTGTTGTCATTATTATACATTATATATAGACCCAAAATCACAAAATTGTTTGTAATACAAGAGTAAGTTGTATGCCAAACCCAGAAAAGCAAGGTAAATTGTGCACAGCTGTTTTTTAGTAGCACTGTCTGTTAACATGTCTATTACACAAATTATTTCATTCACAAGAAGGTATTTCTTACCAGTATAAGGATATATCTCTGCCCCTTTTCATGGAGGTAGTCAGCAAACTGTGGAAGTTCAGTGAAGTTAACTTTGTCATAGGTGAAATCTTTTTTATCCTCCATGTAGTCTATGTCCGTGTACTGAATATCCTGCATGGGGAGGAGAGAAATGCTGTATTGGTACATTATGTACATGCAATTTTCAGTTCATAAATTATACAGGTTGCCCTGCCATACACACACATTCACACACTTGGTGAGTTAACTTCAAATGGGTTATATGGTATTACATATTCAAAGCTTCATTTGAAATAGTAAAATTTTGGCATGGCTTCTATCTATTAAAATCACATTTGCATCTTGGATTGCAGTGTTATACATTCAAAATCCCTCTTAATGCCTCTTAAACGTTCCCACTCATATTTTTGCTTCTGTACATAACTTTGGCACATCCACTAAACAAAATCAACATCTTCAATGTGACTTAAATGTGTCCCTCACACAGTACATTCCCATCTTAACATAGCTGAGCACTATTAAACATTCACATTGAGTCTCACAAACAACAGGACCTTTGGTGGACTTTTGGAGACCTAATGTGAGTGCAAACAACTTTGCTAATGTGCTGCTAAACCTTGGGAGGACAATAGCAATGTTAACACGTTCTTCTTTTTTTCTGCCAGGGTGTGACTTTGTGCTTGCTCTCTGTCTGTTGCCTGCCAAACTCTACTTCATATTGATGGAGCAGATGGTTTGGAAGGCTCTGCCAGATCCTTCCTCTAATGGTAATCAGCTCCAGACATATTAGGGAGAATGTGATAATACCCTCTGTGGTCTATCTAATGGTTATCAAACATGTCCCTGAGTACAGCAGGAGAGAAAGCAGCTGCATCCTAATGTCTTTGGATATGAAAGAGAGATTGAAGATTATAAGAGTGAACTATAGTGATGGTTTGGAAATTTGTTTGAATTTGATCATTAGATAAGGCAGAGTTCAAACCACATCCTTGACTGTTGCAATCACCGCTGAGTGTTGATAGAGCTGAATTGTTTTATTGGGACATATATATTGAACGGGCTTAGGAGTTTACCTTGGTAATCGCTCAATATCGAAAAGACTTTTCATAGTTGCCTCTCATGGCTCGACAAAGATAAGCAGTAAGGCTCATTTCAAAGAAAATGTCAACTAGAATCGATATTTACCAAATGTCTCAGAAAGGAATAGGCACTGGAGTAGTTTTAGCATTCAGATCAGTGCGAATGAGATAATGAAAGGAACTCGATCAATTGATCTTTGATCAGCGCTAACATTCAGTGACGTTTGAAAAATAGCGATCCCAGGATTGAACCTATACAGCCCAGCAGACTCGCCATTATTTGACAGAAAGCTGGATTACCCTGTGTAAGCTAAAGGCCATCCCTATCATTCTGTCTGTCTGCCGAATTCCTGCTTCAAACTTCGTATCACGTCTCCACAGATAGTGTAGTGGTTAAGGCTCTTGCCTCCGGAACCACACAGTGGTGCATGAGTGCTTCAAATTTAACAAGGGGTGCACAAGGTGAAGTATTGATTCCACACACTCTCCCACTTTTGAAAGCTTTACAACTGTGGTAGTAGCCAAAGGAATCCCTCTCTCTGAAAACCCTACATTCTCACTACATTTCAGACAGTTGAGCATTAAGATGCATATTTTCTTAGGAAGTAAGAAAGAACAAAGAAGAAGTAAAAGGCCAGCCAGTCTCAATCAAACCAAGCCACATATGTTCAGTTTCCAGAATGTTGATCTTGTTGGTTAGTAACAAGGTTTTATAAATGGATCCTACAGCCCCATCACTAAATAGAATTTATATGCTACAGACTTACAATATAGAGCTAAGATATTGATATGAAAGTATTTATGAACAAGAAATTCTTAACATGTAGTGCATATTATTGTGATATTGGCGTGGTTAGGCTGTGTGGCAAGCAGGGCTGGACCCCAATGCAGGATGCGAAGCAGAGCTAAAATTAAACAGCTTTTTTTAGAACATAAAAAAAAAACTCAAAATACAATACCAAAATCTCAACCAAGGCTTAACTAAAGACAAAATACCAAGCCTGGGAGAAAAAGGGAAAAACTAAACAGGGAAACACACAACTAGTGGGAACATAGACAACAACACAACAAAGAACTAAACAACACTGAGACCTTAAATACACACACACACTAGGTAATTAGGGAAAGAGAGACAGCTGGGGAGGACAAGGCACAAGTGAACAAAATGATACCAATGACGCAATGAAGCAAAATTAAACACAAAGGACAGGGAACAAGGGGCTGTCAAAATAAAACAGAAAGTGACCAACAAAACACAAATGCAGACTTGATGCAAGAGAAGGCAAGCATACTGAGGGAAAACAGGCCTTACACATGAGGAAGGTACACTAAAGGAAAACACAGGGAGAACTAAACTTTAAAGCTAGCGGGAACAAGATAGAACGGAAACCTAAGCACAACACAAAGGAAAACAGGAAATGAAGCTAAACACAATATGAGATGAAGGGGCAAGACATGGGTAAGACAAGAACAAAAGGAAAACCAGAATAAAATACAATAACTAATAACAGGATACCAAAACAATACCAAAACTATAAAAAATCTAAGAAAACACAACTAGAAATATAACAGAAACAGAACCTTATACAAAAAAACAAAACAAAAACAAAAAAAACACTGGGCCAACAGCCCAGGTTTATGACAGATATAATGAGGTAAAATATCTAAACAAAGTTCTTCCACATTTTATGAAAATATTATAAGAAGAAATTCACAGATGTTTGTGGGGGAAACAGTTGCTCTGATAGCAATTTTAGATAGGCCTGTCAGAGAGTGCATAAAAACAGTTTAAAAAATAAACAGAAGAAGAATAAAAACCAAGCAGACAGGATCTTACATATGGAAGGTCCACAGCACGGTTCCTCTCCACTGTTTCCTTGACTGTACTGAGGTTGCCGTAGTTCCACCGAGAAAGCTGGAATCCCAGTGACCAGTAGGCAGGAATGACAGGCCTGCCAATGAGCTGAATCATGTAATTGGGATTATTTTTAATGTAATTACCATACCACCACTTTACACAACTTTGTTAACCAGAAAACCTGCCCCACATATTCTTGAATTTAGGAAATCACCTCAAGGAATTCGTACACCACTTGTTCTGGTGTGTCACCAAAGAAAATGTAGAAGTCAAGAACCCCTCCAATTGTCCTGTAGGTCACAGCTGGGGCAGGTTGCAGTGTCACATCTGGAAAAAACAAGCAAACATTCAAAAATATGTTTAATTATATTATATTTTAAAATAAATCACAACCCCACAATGCTCTTGTAAGCCATTGTAAACCAGAAATCCCTTTTTTGTTTTTTAAGTAAATTCTTTAGCAAATTATTTGCTTTGAACATAAACATAATTGTATATAGATGATATACATGCCACTTTAAAATTTCATGGAAATCAATATAACTAAACATTTATATGAGCAAACTGTAGGCATAAGCAAGAGAAACATGTCAGAGAGCATCACTAATCCTTTCAGTCATCTCCGTCTCAGAATAAAACAGTCATGAAATATTCTCTTTGATTTGTCAGCACAATTCTTTGATTGATGCAACAGTAAATCCATTTCTGTTAGAAGCATGAGGCATAACTGGCAGTTCGTGTGCCCTTGAACCATGTAGAGATGGTTTTCTTCTCCTAATGTTGTAGGTATCAGTGTAAACATATGGTATGTTTGTAACTTTTTGGCAGTATGCATGAAAGTGTTAATGTAGACAGTGTGTATGGATTCCATAGTTTTAAACACAGCGCTGACACTTCAGAATATGTATGTGTGCGTGCATGCAGTCCATGTGTTCTGGGATTTGTGTTTCTTTACCCATAGCATTGCTGTTCATGAGAAAGACCCCAAATGACTTTCCACTCTCATCTTCCAGACAGAGGAAGAAGGGATAGTGTCCATAGAGGTTATGTGTTCCCTGAAGAGAAGACAGTAGGAGACAAATGAATATAGGGTAGTGGTGCAAAGGAGGCGTGTGGGAGACTTACTGAAACTGAGGGCTTGCCTACATGGCATAATCAGCTTACAAGACATTCACTTGTAAGCCCTTTGAGAATGCAAATGCACATACAAGAAACACATGTAAACATGCCACACACATATCGGCACACGCCCAAAGTTGACTTAAGCAGGCTTGATTTTGAGCACATATCACTGCTTTGTCTGTGTGTGTGTGTGTGTGTGTGTGTGTGTGTGTGTGTGTGTGTGTGTGTGTGTGTGTGTGTGTGTGTGTGTGTGTGTGTGTGTGTGTGTGTGTGTGTGTGCTGTCTTTACCCCATTAGGGAAAGCATCTCTGGTGAAAATTGGCCAGGTTTTCCAGTTTGTGTCATGGCGATATTGCCTATGGACATGCTCCCCCAGGCCATAAATATTGTGAGATGGAAGCTTAGCAGACAGCTGTAGGTACTGGTCTTCAAACACAAGCGGAGCCATTCTAGTGTCAAACCTGAATGTAACCAGAAAATAAAAGAGTAAATCATCACTGGGAAGTGAAAAGATGCATTGGGATGTGGAAAATCGGAGAACAGGTAAGAGTGAATATGTGTGAGACAAAGAAGTAAGGAAGAAAATGAGCAAGAGATGGAGCGAGAAGGGAGTGAGAATGAGATAGAGACATTTGGAGGAGTTGAGTTACAGAAAAGAAAAAAACCCTGCAAGACAGACCATCCCATCAAGCTTTAATAAGCCCCCTGGGTAGCGTTTTTCTAGTCTTCAAAACAAGACATACACTGGTTGCTGAAATACCCAGGCTGCTGAAGATTCAAACAGCTGTCAAACATTACAAGGTTTTAAATGCAGTAAATATATGTTTTTATTTTCCTTAGTTCTTTAACACCTTAACCCTTATTCTTTTTGAGAAGAGAGCTTCTACATGGCAGGCAGAATTATTCTGAGTACCATTGCTCATTGTCCATTTATCTAAAAATGTAACAAAATATACAAACAAAAGCTCTTAATTTTATTTAATACCATAATAAATACTTAATGGTGACCTGGAACCATTTTTATGATTTACAAATTAATATGTAACCACTGTTATTACTGTATTTTATGGCCTTTTACAGTTCATGTTCTATTTATTCTTATCATACAGTAACATTTAACATAATTACATTATAAAAGTTAAAAATTACATTGTAAAAGTTATACCACCGTGATACCATGTGCTTAAAAAAACTCCAAAAAAACTCAGAGAAATGTTCAGATTTAGTTAGCAGTTTATATGTTAAAATCACACTGACCTACTGTAAGAAGTAAAGTGGGTTGGCTGTCTTATCTCAAAAAAAGTGTCAATGTGAATAATGTGTAGAAGTAGCTCTGATAGTTAGAAGTAGTAGACTGAAACGGCTCTCAAAAACCTCATATATATCACTTGAATGCACCACAGAACAGTGATCATAGTGACTTACCTAACAAGCAGCCTCAAAAAGAATATTTTGATTGTTAGATAACTGGTAACAGTTTGCAACTGAAGCTGGTGTGCAGTGTTGAGAAAAACAATTATGTTGTAAGTTAGTGAAATGATTCTACAATGAGCTAAAGCTAACCGAAGACAAAACTTTGAACATTTTTTTTTTTTTTAACAATTACCAGTTTGTTTGTTTGTTTTCCATTGCAGCAGGCTTTGGTATGTCTGAGTAACATTAAGTCTCAGTTTGAAATGGGACTTCAGTTTTACTGGTTCCTGAATTGTCCAGCCAGGAGTAAAGGTAAACTCCAGGAGTGTAAGGTACTCATATTGACCTCTTCTGCTCAATGATTAATATGAACAGGGAGCCATAAACACTTACCATTTTTTATAAAGAAAATATATGCAAAGGACACATTGACTGGTGTTTGGTTATAAATTTCATTTCCAATGCATCAAGGGAGACTGATAAGCAGCAGTGATACCTATACTGATGACATCCTTGCAATTCCCAACCCTATTACAAATCAAAAATTTCCAAAGGAAGCTTTGGCTTTAACTTTTCTTGTGAATAAATGCACATTTGCCTAGTAGAGAAATTTGTCATGCTTCATAAAAGCCAATAATGATGTTCAAAACACCATTAGCACTAATATAAGCCATGGCTGTTTTGCTCTATTTGTTTGTATTTGTCCATTCTGAGGAGTAGTTGATCACTGCAGTGTCACACAGAGCCAACAAGGCATGCCCTGGATCAACACTGAAATAATTGCTTATTGGATGGGAAATTCTTAACATGGAAAGGTGACACCTGTCATTTTTGCTGCACAGGCCACCTTAGGAAACTTCTTACACAACTGCTTTAAATGATACACAGAATTAGTATTAATTGAGTAAATTTCCATTTGCAAATGTCTAAGGTGGCAATTCTGATAAATAACTGTGGTAAATTGAATACTGCTCAAAAAATTTAAGTAATACTGAAAACACATCAAATCTCAATGGGGAAAAATCATGCTGGATATCTATACTGATATGGGCTGGGTAATGTGTTTGGAACCAATGGATGCCACATTTTTTTATGGAAATGAAAATTTACAACCTAGAGCGACCCTAGTCAAATGCAAAACTAGTAAAAAAAAACAGTCAGAAAAGATGAGCAGGGAAAAAATGTCAGTGGCCTCCATCTGTAAAACAATTCTGTTTTGGTGGTAGTCTTTTTGTTGCCCCTCTAGTGCACCTGTTGAAACTGATTGACAGCCCCCTCTGCTTCTTAACTGACCAGATCAATATCCCAGAGGTTTAATTGAATTGATGCTACAGTACACTCTGATTAAAAAGTGGTCCTTCAATTTTTTTGAGCAGTGTATTTAGCAAGTCAATTTTTATATAAAATTTTCAGCACTATGAGTATTACATTAACAATTTATTCTACACATATACTCAATGGTTATTTTAATTATATTCCCCATAGCAATCCCCTGTTGCAATACATGCTTTAACTAAGGACTGTCCTGTCTTTACACCCATAGTATATAAGAAAATATGATAAACTTTCCCTGTAAATAAACTTTCTGTTTCTCCTATCTAGCGCAACAAGTATACATGGTGCATACACACAATGAGGACTCACACAACTTTTTGGTTCTCCTTCCTGCGGACAATAAGGCCAAAGGGTTTCTGTGTGATCTGCAGTGTGTTGTTGATGGGACTGGATGGGTTGTTGTTGAGGTTACTGACATACTCATGGGGGACCTCAAATCTGTTCTTGTTGGGATCATAGATCTGAGGAAAAGGAAACAATCATCCAGGCAGTTTTAGTCTGACTTCCTATCTCATGGTCATAATAATACTCTGTTGTGTATATTTCTATTTTCACCTTTGATTAAACTGCTTCTAAAATTTATGCCATTATTTCATCTGCTGCTGTAAAATATGGCTGTGCAAATGTATATAAAAGGGAGAAAAAGGTGTTAGCAAATTATAAAGCTACAGTGGTGTCTATTGGTGTCGGTGTTCACCTTGAATCGGAGTCGATTGTTTGTCTGCATTTCTGCGTTGAGTGCCAATTCTTTAATGTGCCCACCAAATAAAGATGGAGATTCCATTCTTGTCAGTTTTGCTTTCATCACTGCAAAAATAACCAGATACCAATAGGATGATAATAAATGTAATATATCATCTACATGATAGGGTATATTCACAAAATCTAGAAATCAATTACATAATAACCATACTTTCCATGCTAATGAGAAAAAACAAAACAACTAACAACAATTTAATTGAATTCAATTATATTTACATAGTTCCATTTCAAGAGCCATCTCAACATCTCAGGTACAGATACAGACCCCGCATCATTATAAACAGAAACCTAATAATCCAATGATTCCCTATAAGCAAACATTCCTCAGTCTCAGTCCCTCAATCCTCAGCTGCCGCACCACATTACAATCTTCAGGTGAACTGAGACTGGAATTGGTTTAAACTGGATGTATTGCCAGTTTCATTTACTGCTATGATAAAAGGGCTTATGGAGTACTTAGTTGGCCCTGATGTACATGCAGGTAATTTGCATAGCCTCAAGCAATACCTTAGCCAAATGCATGTCAAAATGTTTGATGACATTTAAAATTACATATGGATAAAAAGGAATGCTGTCATTTATATGTGTTGGTTAAATTCCCACTGCACATCACAGGCTGGTTATTACAAATTATTATTTTTGAATATTCTGCTCAATCCAAGCACACGCAGACATCAATTTGTTTGTTTTTCTATTTATCCACATTGTTAATATGTTATACTTGCCAACAATGTGATGGAAAATGTTGACTGAAAATGTCCAACATGTTCTTTTGCTTTTACACATTGAGTGAGTTCACATGAGATGGAGGCATCAAGCAGAAAATAGAAAAACCTGCATGCTGAAAAGTCATTCACTTTGCCAACTATGCCATATTTCACCCCCCAAAAAATGCCTAAGGCAAAGTTAATGAAAAAGGAAAAATGATGTGGGATAGATAGACAAGTTGAAGGAATATGGTGCAGTTAAAGTAAGAAGAAAGCCACACATTTTCCTCAGTCAGTGAGCAAAGTGAAAAAAGGGTAGAGCGAGGGGATAGGGTTTTACCATAAGCGTCTGATGTCTCCTGTGATTCTACTGTGTATCCATGGTTGGTTGGGAAGAAACACCAGGGAACATTGCTCTCATCCCGTGGGCTCCAACAACATCCACGTTCCTGACATTTCTCCTGTTAAGTGTATCATTGTCATATTGCCATTATGATTATCTATAGTGCCATTAGTGTCATTACTGATTACCCCTAGTTTAGCAATAGTGGCAAATAGTTAAAAAGAAAAAAAGAAAGAAATCTTCTCAAACATTACTTTGCACTCTAGGGAATGACATTGACTCATACCTCTGAAGCTCCAGATTCAGGGAAACAATCTACTCTCTCACCCAGAGGAATGCTGGGACATGTCGGAACAAATGTATCTGTAATTTCTGACAAAAGATTAAAAAAAAAATCTATTTAAAGCAATACAACTAAGTCCAAATTTCAAAGTGCAAATCTTGTAATTTTACAAATTTGAACTAGTTTGCAGATTTTTTTTTTCTGGTTTAGAAATTTTAATCATGTGAGCAAAAAAAGTAAAGGAGGATGTGATTTTATGTTGTTGCTTTAAAGTTCTGTGTGTATGTCTTTGCAGTCAACCTACCTTCTTTGACACCAGATTCTCCTGTGGCAAACAGAACTATGAATGTGATTGATATCACAGTCATCAGCACAAACAGAACCATTAAGATCACCTCCAACCTAGAGAAGTGTTTTTTCCCCATCTAACATAGGAAAATGCACATGAACAAAACACACATACATTGTGATAACAAAGGCCGACAACACCCGTCAATGATACTGAGTTTATGAAAGGCAAGGCCCATTAGTGCACTCATAGACATGCAATAAATAAATCACTCAAGGGGCACTCATAGACATGCAATAAATAAATAAAACCATTTAACAGACATTTTCCTTACATTAACCTTGGATTTTCTGCAAAAAAGCCTTACAAAGGTGATAGGTATTCAATTCAGAAAAAAACATACAGTAAAGGAAGAAGGAAAATCTGAAATAAACTGACCAACAGGCCTAGCCTAGTCTTTGCAAAGGCACCTATCATATAACTCAAGCAATTAGGCTTCACTCCAGTATAGTCTACTCTTGTAGACAAAAACAAGGTGAATATCTGTTCGTGTGTGTGTGTGTGTGTGTGTGTGTGTGGGTATGTGGCTGTTTGGGTGTGTGAGAAGCTTATAGCTGTCCTGTTTAATGTGCTGTGAAGAGCATGTGAGGGCATAGAGAGAGACAGAGCCAAATGTCTGCATGCCCCTGTATGGTAGCAATCAGCTGCACATCATAGAGAAACAGTCAAAAGCACCTGCAAACATGCAATGTAACACACAGAGAAAAAAAAAAAAGAAACATACACGAACACTTATAAAGTGCAAACCCTTTAGGCTTTCTACTTCTCCATTTAGCTTACACTGCGTACCTAAAAATAGATTTCACTCAACGTATCGTTTTACACCTCCCAACATACATGCATCCTGAAACTAGATGCACAACAATACTATTTTATGGCTGCACTTTTGAGTTTTCCCTGAGTATAGTCAGTTTAAAATATTATTTTGAAAATATTTTTTTTATTAGTCTCAATGACAGACCATGAGGTGGTTGCTACCTGTAATTAAGTTCAAGACTAACATAAAAAAAGAAAAAAAAAAGCATGTAAGGCCCTTTAGTAAGCATCTGTTCATTGGAGCTGCATTGCAATCTCCAGTATATTTTTACTTAACTGGCAAAGAGCTTCACATAACCAACATAATAATTAATGTAGTCCACAGTAATGTGGATAGAATTATATAATTTAAGCATCTACAAGCTACAAAATATTAAAAATAAAAAAACAAACACTGAACATCAATTTGTTGTAGGTATGCGGCTATAACAAGAAATATTTTCAAATGTAAAATTAGATTTTTTAAATTTAATTACCATTATTTATTACTATCACATCTTAATGAATTTCTTAACATGAATCTTAGTTGCATCACTGTAAAAATCTTTTTTCAACTTAATCTTGTAATTCACACAGTATCATCAAGACACTGTAATCTACACTGTAAAGAATGTTTACCTTTCTTTCAAAGCATAATAAATGTAAGGTATGGTTATTAGTTGTTGAGCTGAAATAGCCTGCCTCTGCAGACTTACCCTGGCTCTCTCTGCAGGTTGGGCCAAAGTTCTCCAAGTTTGAGAGAGTTAGCACCCTTTTAACCCACAGGATGAAGAAACGTCATGCATGGAGAAGGAGGCTCAGTCCCCTTTACTGTTCCGTGGCTGTGGGTGTGTTGTGTATGTGTATGTGTGTTTTAAAGTTTTAGCATGCAGATCCAAAAGCCATAAAATACCAGATAACCATATATTGTTTGAGAGAAGAATTGCAACCTGAAAGCTCTTTATCAGTGTGTTAAAGTCATCCCTTTATCACGTTTGCTGAGTTGGTGTGGGTGTGTGTCTGCTTGGTTGTAATTTAACTAAACATAACTATGCATTTTCAGTGGCTTATGTAAATGCGTAGTAAGAGTAATCTCTACCCCATTCATTCTCAATAACTAACATGTGCGCTGACTCTCACTCACTCAGTTGTTACTAGCAAGCTAAATAGTTATACCAGAAAGAAGAAACTCATTAGGAACTTTTAGAATATAGATTATATGTTGTTATATATTGGTAACTAATTGTGTGTGTGAATGTGAGGATATTACTCTCAGGTTATCTTAGCATACCATGAATGGTTAAGAAATACAGTAATTCAACTTCACCCACAGCTGACTCCATTTACATACAAACCTGAGTATTATATCAGTGAATTATATCAACATACTACAGGGCTCTGCTTGGAATAAGAGCGCTACATGTTACTAGCGTTGCTCATGTTTTATATTATCTTTGTATTATAAAAGCACTTCCTAAGTTTTATGGCATGAAAATTTATGATGCACTCTTTGTCGATGAGTTTCACAATTTGTCTTGTTAAGATGCAGTCCCAGTTTTGGTGAGGATAATATCACGAGGGTGTAGTTTCCCTGGTCTCGTGTTTGAAAGACCTGAAAAAGTTCTTTTATGTTCAAGTGCTGCTTGCAGTAGATCATCATAATGAAGATCTAAACACACGTTGCCATTTCATGTTATACTTTGGTGACAGCTTTAGTCTATAAAGTTGCAAAACAGAATAGTGAGGATGAAGATGAGGTATTTATCAGGTAAATACACAATGATGTGGTCTTCCAACTTAGAACTTGATGGTTATGAGTGACACAGTGAGCAAATCTGTGAGTGTGCATTCGCACAGGTGAGGCTCACATCTCTGTCTCCATAATTTGACAGTGCATTAATTACACAAGAGCATATTTAGCTTGCATGTAATACGTGCATGGGGATGTAAGTGTTCAAGTTCTTCTGGTGATCATTATGCTCCCTCTTGGTCTTTCTCTCCTTACAAATCCAATTCCACTCTGTCACTGCCAATATCTGGTGCTCTCCCTCAAGAATGCAGTGCCAGCCAATTTCGATAGAACAAACTGAAATTGGCAATTCACTCCCCTGTATCGATCCAGTCACTTTAAAACTAGGCACTCAACATTGAGAGCTGCCAACCAACCAAGTTATATATGGGGTTCATGTATACAAGTGCATGTGGATCTAGAAAGGGAACCTGCGCAGCATATAGGACCTTGACTTTGTGTGTGTGTGTGTGTTTGTGTGTGTGTGTGTGTGTGTGTGTGTGTGTGTGTGTGTGTGTGTGTGTGTGTGTGTGTGTGTGTGTGTGTGTGTGTGTGTGTGTGTTTT
The DNA here is from genome assembly GCF_007364275.1 of Archocentrus centrarchus. Taxonomy (NCBI): domain Eukaryota; kingdom Metazoa; phylum Chordata; class Actinopteri; order Cichliformes; family Cichlidae; genus Archocentrus; species Archocentrus centrarchus. The sequence continues at coordinate 32,788,817 of NC_044358.1, read as the reverse complement.
GCTGTTGATATTTCGCAACTAACCTGTTCTCTCAGGGCACAGTAAAACACTGTCAAGGTCTCAGTATAATAAATGTCATAATGTAGTTTTTAATCTGGCATCAGTTCTCTGATTGTGTTTCTATAATAAAGTATTCTCACCAGCAATAAATTCCAGAGCTAAAAGTGGCCAAATTAATATACCACTCAGACTAACATGTTTTCTCTGTCTAATGTGTGCTAAAGTAGAATTTTCCATGCTGTTATATTTTCCATTTGATTTAATTTGATTTTTTTTTTTTTTTTTTTTTTTTTTGCATGAGGATACAGTTTTGACTTTTTTTCGTATGTGCCATTTCTTCTCTATAACTTGCCCCTCAGCCTAATACTGTCACATTTGTATAGCAGTGGCTATTTTCAGCATCAAAACACTCATTTTACAAGCTAATATTTTGAAGTAAATGCATTCAATCCATTTGCCCTTGCTCTATGTGTTTTCTCTTACTTAAACACTTTTATTTAAGTTTTCCTTCCATTTTTTTTCTCTCTTTTTGTACTGCACTTTCTAACAATGGCTGCTAGGTGTTCATGTGCTACTGTGTTATGCAGTGAAAAATGAACAATGAAAATATTAAAAATAAAGAAAGTACAAAGCAAATGAGGAGCTGCGTGAAGCTTTCATGTATGAGATATTTATTAATAGAGATATATACTGAAATCAGTATGTCAACTTCTGCACAAAATGACTAACTGCTTCAGTTCAACACATTCACACACATGAAGGGTATGCATAAATTCAGTAAGGAAGATCTGTACTCACTCTTCTGCCTGCTTTCCTGAGTGTTCAGCTACAAGTCTGTTCTTTAAATTATTTTCTCTTTCCCACACTGGTAAAACTCAATGCTGATGTCATTGTTCTAGTCCAGTCAATTTCCTGCCCACTTTGTCTGAGCCAGTCAGTCTCTTCTGGTAGTCTGCCTTTCAGACTCTCGTTCGTGCAACCCACCTCTTCTTTGTCTCCTCTTCACCGTGGTCACTCAGAGTCCCATCCAACCCTCCATCTTTATCTTCATCACCACCAGCGTCTAGACTGTGGGGGGTCCTGTCCTAATTCCTATCACCACTGGGATTCCATTCAGCTATGATGAGTCATTGGAGTCTAACTGGCAAGTAGCTTAACTGAAATCTGTATCTCAATATGTCTTGCTGAGTTCTTCAAAATGATCTTTCCATATTGTCAGGAACCACAAGTTGAACGCTGTTAAGTTCTGGTCTCAGGTGAGGTCTGTTGAGTCTTACACTTGAGTCCTATGGAGTTTCTTAGTTTGAGGTGTTTTCTAAATGATCATGAATTTTCTCAGTATTTGTAGCCATTACTGTTTTCTCTTGTTGCAATAAACATGAATATGTACCATTGGTGAGAGACCTTATAGTAGTGTTGGGCATCATTAACACCAGGTAGTCAAAACAATGAACTGCTGAATGCAGGGTGGCCTTTGTGAACACCTTTTTGTGATCCTGCTACTTACCATCATTATACTCACTTTAAAATATATATATTTTTTTTATGTTTTCAGCAAGTACCCCTTAGTTACATACATTCACAGCCAACTTAACTACAGTGACACAGAGGCTCTTAAGGAATCCACAGTTTACCTCTTTGCTTACTTTAATGTGGGTCTGCCTCCCTAACAAGCACCTGCATTCAGCTGGTAGCTTAATGGTGGGATTTAATCACAGTCCAGGAAAACATGGTACTCAACACCAGCACCAGTAATTAACCTGTTGTCCTAGGCTTTTGAATGTAAAAAGTCTGTTAGTGGTGCATAAACCCTGTGGAAGATAATGGTAAAATCCAATACAAACCTTTCAAAGTACCCTTTTTGCTTTATTTGTAACAATGTACTATCTATACACAATAAACATTTCACTGAAACACTGGTTGTTCCTCTTCAAGAAGCAAATAAATGTCTTTATTTAGTCTTCTTAGAGTCATAACCTTATCCCCACTGTCATTTAAGGACCAAGGGTGGCATTTAGGTTAAAACCTTCCACAATCAGTGCAGTATTAGCCAATAACAACACAGTTAATCAAATGTACAGTAGAAATTGCCTTAGTTGGATTTAAATGGCCCATTAGTTTTTCCAACTGTTTCTCCAACTGGTCCTGAGACCAACCTTGCCTGTCTTGTGCGTGTAATGTATATCCAAACCGATCTCAGTAAAAAAAGGGAAGGTTTGGCCACAACAACAGAAACAGTGCCTCACCAACTCAGAGCTATGCTAGGCAGACTGCAGATGCTGTTGACATCAGACTGCCATGGCAGAGACCAGTGGCTAAAAGACAAGAGGAAACAGAGTGTGCGGAAGCAGAAGCAGGGAAAATGAGGCAGCCTGCTACCTTGGCTAAATGCTAATGCTAGCAGACCACCAATTTCATCCCTGTTCCTGGACAATATCTGTTCTCTGGACAACGAGCTGGACCTTCTGCGTTTGAGGCTGAGTGCCAGCCAGCCGTCAATCTGAAAGGAATAAGTCTGGCTGCTCTTCCATGCGGACCGCAACCAACTATCAGGGAAAACTGTGGGGGTAGCTTATGCGTCTACATAAAAAAGGTTGGTGTACAAACTGTAGTTTGGCAAACAGCCACTGACCGGAGACAATTGAACGTCTGACTGTTAAATGTCAGCCATATTATCTGTCTCGCGAGTCTGCTGTTTGCTGTCATGGCTGTTTACATCCCACCAGGTGCTAAGACTAACGAAGCACTGAAGGAGCTACACAACATCATCAGCTCGCTTCAGAACACGCACCCAGCGGCATTTTATGTAAACCTGACAGACATTCTGCCAGAGTTCTACCAGCATGTAACCATACCAACATGGGGAGATGACACACTGGACACCAACAAACAAGACGCATACAGAGCCATCCCCTGCCCCCACCTCAGCCTCTCCAACCACACCGCTATCATGCTGGTCCCGGCCTCTCATTCCCTGCTGAGACGCTCCAGACCAACACAGAAGACCATCACTGTGTGTGATGTTGCCTTTGTACTACAGGACTGTTTCCAGTGTATAGAATGGCATGTCTTCAGGGAGGCTGCTGTCTGAGAGGGGAAGTTGGATCTGGAATACTTTACTGTAAATCTGCTGTCCTCGGATACATAAGGAAGTATACCGGGGATGTTACCACTACCAAGACTGTGACGTCCCTGCTGAAAGCAAGGGGTTTGGAGATTTGGAGACCTGCAGACACTCAGGAGTCACATATGCTCAGAAGATCATTAAGTGCATGACAGACTATAACTTCAGAGATGCATAATGCCCCAGGGACCCCTCTCTGCCTGATACTCTAAACAGGTTCTATGTCCACTTCAAGGACCCCACCACCCCTCCACATCAGACTCACCCTACCACCTGGAGAAGAGCCCCTCAGTGTGACCCCAGCAGAGGTGAGGAGGATTCCCCACAAAGCTGCTGACCCAGACAACATCCCCAGGCAGGTGCTAAGGGACTGTGCAGACAAACTCTATGGGGTGTTGACTGACATTTTCAACTCCTCCCTCCTACTGGCAGCTGTCCCCACCTGCTTGAAAGCTGCCACCATCATTCCGGTCCCCAAGAGCTTCACAGTGACAGTTCTGAATGACAATTGGCTAGTAGCTCTCACCCCAATAGTCATGAAGTGCTTTGAGAGACTGGTTATGGCCCAGATCAAGGAGACCATTGGTGTCACTGTGGACTCACATCAATGTACTTACCAGAAGGACCAGTCTACAGAGGATGCCATCTCTTCTGTGGTTTACACCGTCCTCACCCACCTGGAGTGTAAGGACTCCTATGCTCATTCCACAGAATGAGCATATGACACAAAAACTGCTCACGCTTTGACTGAGCTCTTCCCTCTTCAACTGTGTCCTGGACTTCCAGATGAACAGGCCACAATCAGTGAGGTTCCACGATGCGTCTGGTTACAGGCAGGAGGTGGAACACCTGGAGGGTTGGTGCAGAGAGAACAATCTCTACATCAATGTGACAAAAACAAAGGAGATGAATGTGGACTTCAGAAGGATCAGACACCCCCTCCTCCCCCTGCAGTGGAAGTGGCCCCCAGCTAACCTCACATGGGGCAACAACACTTCCAGTCTGGTCAGGAAGGCACACCAGTTCCTCTACTTCCTCAGGAGGCTGAGGCATGTTGGACTTGGATGCTCAGTCCTCACCTCATTCTACAGATGCGTGGTGGAGAGCGTCCTGTGCTCCTGTATCAATGTGTGGCACGGAAGCTGCTCTGCAGCAGAGAAGAAAGCTCTGCAGAGGGTGGTGAAGGCTGCACAGAGGACTGTTGGAGTCCGCTTCTCCACCACCACAGATATTTACACCGCCAGATGCAGGGAAAGGCCACCTGCATCCTGAAGGACCCCACACACCCAGCACACACACTTTTTGGTCGCCTCCCCTCAAGCAGGATGCTGAGGAGCATCAAGAGCAGGCCCGCCAGACTGAGGATCAGTTTTTTTTTCTCTGAAGCTGTAAGACTGTTGAATTCTGGTGGGGCTGTGTAGCTGCACTGCCCTTCCTCTATCAATCCTTGTATACACTCATGCTGCTGTTGCTGCTGTCAGATTAGCTTATTTTATATATATATATATATATAAAACTTTCATAACTGTTACAAGGGCAACACTGGGACCTGAAGACAGGATTTCATTCCACTGCATGTAAATGTGATGCGAATGACAATAAAGAATCCTTGAAAGTAATGATGTAGTTTTCAGTGCAAACTCAGCTGACTCGTTAAATGGTGGCAAAGATTAAAAAGAAAGAAAAAATCCAATGTGGTGTTCAGTTTCAACACACATTTAAGTGAAAAAAAATTAGGATCCTGGTTATATGGCAAAGATTTTTAAGAAAAAAAAATGAATGCAACTGTCTAAGTTAATTTGTGCATTTATTGACAAGTGTGTTTCCCAAAGCATTAGCATTTTAACCACAGCACATGCTATTATTTTGCTAAAGGTATAATACCATATATTTTCATGCCAAACATATTACATTTGGATTTTTAGTAGTTGAAAAGAAATATGTTTGTTTTTCCATCAGGCCCATGAAAGGGTAGCATGACAATGAACTGCCCGTGTTGATATAGTTGTTCAATCTCCTGGGAGACAAAGTCATCAAGCAATTAGACTGCGGTGTTGCATTTGTTCTCACTGTGTGATTGTCGGTGTGCATATGTCTATAGCTGTTATTCCACCAATGGCTGCACAAGCTGTAATATGCAGGTGGCCTATCTAAGTGCTCCCATTATGCAGTTTTCCCCCATAAGCATGGCACAGATGTTAGACCCCTGTGGGGGGGAAAACAGCATAGTAAATGAGAAGGACAATGCATATGTGTGACTTTAACCATACATGCGGGCAACACACACACACACACACACACACACACACACACACACACACACACACACACACACACACACACACACACACACACAGCTTCTGCTGTGTTGTACCTCAGGGAAAAGTCTTCCGTTTCTCTCTGCAACAGCAGGGATGCTTTGTCCACGTGCAGACACACGCACTCATAAAGCACAAGTATGGCAACAACTGTCAGCATGCAGTGTGACATTTGCTAAAAGTGCTGCATAATTATTAACCACTGTCACTGTGTCAATGTTTGTTACTTATGATTGGCTGCAAAGATCACCAGATGCTACTCTCTACTATAAAAAATGGTCAAAGTGTGAATTACCTTCCTTCCTGGTAGTGACTTTATGACGTTACGGTTACCTAGAATTCAGTGGAATATAAGAATACACAGAAACTAGAAAAGTAGAAAAATAGAGGAAAAGTTCATGTTCTCCACTGAGATCTATTTACTGCTGATACACTGCTGTTCTGGTAATTATTGGTGTCTCATTATTCCATACCTGTTTTCTTCAGTAGAGGAGAAAAGGGTTTGAAATGGGTGTGGACCAAGCCTCAAGGATTGATTAAACTGTGCCCAAAAAAAGAGAATTAGTCCCATCATTTTAAATTTTCAATGTGTTTGTAACTCCACATATGCAGTAAGGTATATTCATCTGGTGTTTACACAAGTGTGTATTTAAGCACTTATATGCAACAACCAATTACGTTTTCTTGCATGTAGTTTTCTTCATTGCATTTCTAACATTGCATGTAATAATGCATGTAACACTATGTGTGTGAGCTTGCCAAGTACAGAGAGACTTGTAGAACAGTTACTTTTGGCAGCTTCAGCCCTATAAAACACCCACAGCTTCACTCACTCATCATCTCTGCCTGCCAAGCAAACTCAAAGAAGAAGAGATAAAAGAAAATCTAAGCATCAAGAAACTAGCTGACATGTTGCTGAGACAAGGTGTTTCTGGGTCTGTATGTGTTTTGCAGAGGTTTAACCTGTGTACATTTTTTTTTTACTGTAGTCTACACATAAACTGTTAAAGCTCTTATTTTATAATACTTTGATACTTATGAATACATGTGGAATACTTTTTATATATCAATTGTATATAGTATATTCATCTTCTCCTGTCAGCTGCTCCCATTAGGGGTCACTGCAGTGATTCATCTGCCTCCATCTCACTCTATCCCTAGCATCCACTTCTGTCACACCAACTCTCTGCATGTCCTCCTTCACTTTGTCCTTGAATCTTCTCTGTGGTCTTCCTCTTCTCCTCCTGCCTGGCAGCTCCATATTCATTATCCTCTGTCCAATATATCCACTACCCTTTCTTTGTACATGTCCAAACCATCTCAGTTTGCTTCTCTAACCTTGTCTCCGAACTGCTCCATCTGAACTGTCCCTCTGCTCAGTTCTAATACTGTCCCTCTTGGTCACTCCCAACAAAAATCTTAACATCTTCAAACTCTGCCCCCTCCAGCTCCACCTTCTGTCTTTTTGTCATTGCCATTGTCTCTACAACACAACCATCTTGTAAATCTTCTATTTCATTCTTGCTGCTATCCTTCTGTTACAAATGACCTCTGGCACTCATCTCCACCAGCTCCACCCTGCTTGCAACTCTCTTGTGCACTGTCTGCTGTTTTGGATGGTTGACCTATCTCCATTACCTCTGCTCCTTGCATCTTCACTTTTCCATATCAGATGGTGCCAAATAACATGTTGGTCAAACATTAATTGAAAAACAAAACAAAAAAAAAAAAACAACACTCACAGAATTTTTGTTCCATGAGATCCCAATGAATTCATTTTTCTAATCAAATTAGGATACGCATTTAAACTTCAGTTAACCATGTTATCGTTTTCTCTCTTTCTTTTTCTTTCTTTCATCAGGCTGGCTGTTGGGCCGTATGTGCAGCAACAACGATGTCCTCGTTGCTATGGAAACATGGGGGTGAACTTTTGTCGAGTGCCAAGAGCTTGCTCCAACAGAAAAGTGCTGGTTTTGTGTGTGTGTGTGTGTGTGTGTGTGTGTGTGTGTGTGTATGTGTCTTAATGTACGTGCACACTTGCACATGGTGTCACCATGAATGTGTATGGTTAGCAGGATAGAAAGAAAACAGTGTGCTTATCTTTCAAGAAGACTGCAAATCCCCCTTCGGTCTGTCACTCTCACTCCTCCAGCAGCGTGACTCTCTTTCTCTCTGAGCCACACTTTCCGTAGTTTCGATTAGCTTTCATTCAGATACACCCTTGCTGCATGCTTTCTCCCTCCCTGAAGTTGACATAAAAGAATTTTACTTTGTCATCACCTCTTCTGCTCTCAACTGCTCTCCTGCCTCTTTCTCCCTGTTTCCTTCCATGAAAGTAAAACATGAAAACTTATTGCTTGCTTTCCCGATTTTCTACACCTACTCTCCTCCCTTACCCTGCTCCATGATATGCAGATTCTCTGAAAGTACAGTCTGCATTGATCTTTCCTGTCCTCCCTCTCGTTCAGTCTCTGTCTCACTGCTCTCTCTATCCATTATCCTCCCTTCATTCTACTCTTTCCCCCTCCTTCCTTTCTAATGACCTCTTTGCTGATTCAGAGACAGTGAAGAGTTATGGCATATCTATATAACTGGAACAATAATAAGAAAAAAACTATTAGTCTGTACTGGAAGTTAAATAGAATAAGTACAGCACAGCAGCTGGTGGCAAAAGTGTTCTTCTCAAAGCATCTCGTTGTGCAGCTTCTGCAGCATTCTGAGGAAGATTCAAGGGTGAGACGTGTGTGTGTGTGTGTGTGTGTGTGTATGTGTGTGTGTGTGTGTGTGTGTGTGTGTGTGTGTGTGTGTGTGTGTGTGTGTGTGTGTGTGTGTGTGTGTGTGTGTGTGTCCTAAATTAGGTGAATGACTTGTTGTTACTGTGTGGCTCTGCCTGCCAACACAAAGGCCCACTCTTCGACTTCAGTTAATCAGTATGCAGCTCCTCTCCACATCACTGTCCTTGTGTTATAAAAACATACACACACTCTTACACACACAAAGATGCAAATAAACCCACACTTCATCAAAATTTAGCTCCTGACTTCATTATTGTCCTTGTGGTATAAATATCATATGTACAGTACAATGAGGAACACAGAACTTGGAGTCCAAAGTCCTTAACAAGCATGTGCATATATGTGGATGTTTTCAAATTCGCACAAACTTACTCCTCTCACACACACATGCGTCAGTACCAAAGATACCCTTGTGAGAGACCGTGATATGTTAACACACGCAAGCACGCATGCACGCACACTTTGGGGTGATAAAAAAGCAGTGCGAGCTCAGCAGTAGCCCTTTGCCATGTCAGGCTTTACTGGGGACCAGTCCAGGGGAGTGGTTCAATCAGGTCTCACAAGAACAGTCTAAACTTAGACCTTAAAATGTGAACACACACACACACACACACACACACACACACACACACACACACACACACACACACACACACACACACACACACACACACACACACGTATGCACACACAGTTATGAAAAAGTGTTTTTCATCATTCTCTTAAAATGAGTTTTCTGTTACTCTTGTTGATGCAAACTTTTTTAAAAACACAATAATAATAAATGAAACTTAAATTAAATCTGTTCACTTTTGGCTTCACTTTTAAATTCCACTTGGTGTGAAAAAAACATGAATGGATAGCTGAAACTCCAGTGTGGTAAAGCTATCCAAACATGGTTAGCACAGAATATAATCAGGAAAGGCAATAATCCTGGAATATGACGCTGTCTGTAACTCTAATTTTTACAGTTTCTAAATAAAAATGTTGGCAAAGGTAAAAATTAGAAAACACCCTTTTCAATTTCAAATGTCCTCTTAGAACTCAGTCATGAATTTAACTCTCTTAAGTGTATGTTGTCATACTGAGGAGTGAAACATCATATTAAAAATCCTACACAAACACTGTGACACACACCAAAAAGATCTCATGTCAGTTCTTTAGTGAAATCTGGGGAAAAAAAATTGCTTATAGATAGTCACATTTTACATTCTGTCACATTTTGGACTTTTAATCTCATATATTCTAATAGACTTTAACACAAGTTTTATCATGTCAACATACATGTAAGCAGGCGTGCACTTTTAACAACAACATCATGATTGTGAAACATTTTAAAGAAGCTGTTAAAACATCAGCCAATACAGATATATATATAGATAAAATCTATGCTTACAGACAAGATAAAACCATTGTAATGTACACTGAAATGTAAATGAGCTGCCTTAGTTTGTATTGAAAAAAACTGGTGACAATAAAGCATATATATATATATATATATATATATATATATATATATAAATCTCCACTCGCCCTGTGGGTGGTCTTGATCCATCTTTATCTTCTTGATGTTGTTATTGGCTGATAGTTGGATGGGATTGGTCCCTTCTGGATCAGGACATGACTTCGGTCAGCCATTCCGGGTGTGTCATAGTCATTATCAGCTGGTTCATTTGTGCTGCGCTCATGGCTTCTTTAGCCAGTAGGTGCTCTCCAACTGTTTATACAGGAGACTCTTTCCTGGACGTCTGCCACTGTGATGGTTACTGAGTCCTGTTCAGGGAGGTTGCTGAACTCTTCTACTAGTCACTCAGCATTGGTGTTGCATCCTTCACCCATATGGTCTTCCAGTATTGCTCCATCTCCAATACCCATCTCCTGCCTTGGTGAGTCTTCAGTCAGTCTGGATGTTGGGTGTCGAAGAATCAATAGGTCCCACATCTTCTTCGTGTAACCCCTTTCACTGGGATCACATGTGGATTTCAGTTCCTGATTCTCATCTCCTGCCCATTTATGTGGTATCTTTCCAGTTTCAGTAGCATGGGGGAGTCTAGCCTGGGGAACCTTATTAGATGCATGTCCTGGCCGGGATTCGAATCCTCTGACCTATTGTTTCAAAGACAGTGATGTTACCACTACAACATGATTTTAAATGTGGTTTACATAACATTTAAATGTTGTGCACACAACATTTAACATACATTTGAAAGTCATTTGCAAGCCTTTATATCCCACTGAGACATAATAGTTCCCCCCTGGCCACAATCTCTGTGTCTGTCCACTTCAATCTTTTAAAGACCCTGGCTCTGTTTACTCATGCTGCTTCAGCATTCATTCACCCAGAAGATAAAATGCAGAAAAAAGTTGGTATATCCTTGACCTCTTGCTTCTTTCTACTCTCATCCAATTGAGCATCGTGCAAACATTCTGGATGGTTTGACTGTTGTGTTACAGCACAGTCTGCGTCATGATAGTAAAGTGAAGACAGGAGTTTCTATAAGACATTACAGACAGTTTATGACATTAAAGAGCTATTTTATCTTTTAGGCACAAAGCACAGTTTAGGTATCCATGAAGGTAATCAGTAGTTTTCTGCTCTGAGTTTTGACTTGCCAAAGATAAGTGCACCAAAAAAGCACTATCAACAGCTTTCCACAATTTCATGTAAACTTGTGCCCTGCTGAGATTACTACACTTCTAGCTCATGCATTAAATTATATGTGTCAAAGGGTTAATTGTTCAACACAAGGTGCTCTTAGATTAAATTAAAGGTGGAATGCATTTCTTTAAGGAAAAGTACTGTAATGTGATTAGTGTAATCACATTTAAATTAAGGTAGATAGATATCAGATGGCTGGCACTTCATATTGTAAATGGGTGGTATATAGTACAATGATAATGCAATAGCTTGAAGCTATACGTGCTGTAAGAGAAAATGGGATTAATACAGATAAGCCACAACATTGAAACCAGCTACCTCCTGCCAGAACAGCTCTGAACAATTGGAGCTCTGACACGGGACCTATGTGAGGGTGTTCTGCGGTATCAGGGTGCCTCAAGCTGGTCCTGAGAAACTTTCGCTGTGGTGGGGAAAAATACTTTCTTCAGAGAGGTTACTGCTTTTGGCCCGTACCATCAGGTTGTGCTTGATTTTCAATGATGTTCTGATGGGTGGTAGAGTGACATCCACATGGTTGCCAGGATTCAAAGTTTCACAACACAACATTGCATTGTAAAGAGATGATCAGTGTTATTCTCTTAACCACAGTGGTTTGATTATCATGGCTAATCAGTTTATTCTGTTGAGTGAGTAAATATAGTATAATGTTCCATTTTATATTCATGTTTTCCCCTGGTCAGCAACAGTTCTGTCAACTATAAACCAATGATCTGATACAGAAAGTAAAGGGTAGGGTAGAGCCTGTTGGGGTCAAAGTATGTGATAGTAAAGGCACAAAGTATAAGGCCATCAAAGGAAGACAGAAAAAAACTGAACAGGGTAAAGGAGAGAAAGAGGGTAGCCACCTCTCCTCTTTTTCTTTCTGTCTTTGGGAAGCACACACGTACAAAAATGCACACCATGTCTTTCCTTCTCTCTGTCGCTTACATCAACCTGCCTGTCAACCCTGCCGACCTGAACAATCCATCAATTGCTGCTACTGCTGCTCCAAGAGATGGAGGGAGGGATAAGGATGTGAGAGAGGAAGAAGAGACTCTGGTCAGAAAGAGGGACTCTACCTTCTATGCTACTTCCAAGATACAAAAAAATGAACTGGCTGAAAGAAAGAAGAGGCCTGAAGCCACTGAGGAGCTGACAAGCTTAGAAATGTCCATCCCTGTTTTTCATCGTTGTTGGTATTACCACTCTTCCTTTTCCCCTTTGCCTAACTACTAATCTGCCTTCATTTCTTTTCACTTTCTGAGAACTGATGCAAGCAAAAATGCTAAATGCTCCAATTAAATGAAGCAGCAATCTTTCTCTGCAAATCCTAAGTGATGCCTCTTTTTTTTTTTCAAAACAAAATAATTTGGTGTAATGACCAGTGAAAATTGTGATAAATTACCCTAGCTTTTGCCTTCAGTGCAAGTTGAGATTGCATTGATAAAATATGTAGCCTTACATTTTACAGTTGAACCTCCTCATTTGCCTGTCCATCTACTCACCTCATCTCTTCACCATTCAGTCATTCTTGAAGGCACGAAAGCACCGAAGACTCAGAGTAGTTAAGTATGCTCATACATTGAACCTTTAGAAATACTGTATACCCTTTACAGTGCCTCCTACCCCTTCTTCCCTTTCATTCTTCAGTAAGATGTGTGTAATTTCACTTCTCTGCAGTGTCTACATTGTTTATCTCCCATCCTCTCTTCTCTCCTCCTTCCATCTCATCATTCTTTCCTCTTCTCCCCCAGTTTCTTATCACACCCTGCCCTCTCATCTCCAGGCAAGATGGAAGGAAAGGAGGGGGAAAACAGGCCAGAGTGGAAGAAGAGATAGTGGGAAGAAGAGTGACAGCAGCTTACAGGCAATTGGATGGGGGCTTTTTTTCCTGTCTTTTTAAAATCTCACTATCTAACTCTCTTGCTCTCTCTCCCTGCCTCTCTCTCTTTTTTCTCTCTCACACACACGCACACACTGCAGGGGTCTATGTTCTTTTCTGTCTGCTTGTGTATCCTTAAGGGTCCTTAGCCTCACTAATACACATGTAAGTGTGGTCTCAGTGCCTGACAATGGCTTTGCATGCATGCGCGTGCACACACACTCACGCACACACATAACTGATACCTTGCATGTGCACCTGCCGACACAGAGAAACTGAGGACTACAGACTGACAGGAAATATCTGCAAAAAACAGACTTTACATTTGTAAGCAAAGGAACCTGCAGCACACACAGGCACCCCCCCCCCCCCACACACACACACACACACACACACACATACACACACTTTGCAAGCATGCTGCCTTTGTCCTACCTGTTACTGTGAATCAGCCTTCTGCCTGAATTATAGGGCTGCATTATGGATTCTCTCCACAACCCACACACTCTCTAGACATTGCTCAAAGAAACAGGCACACAGAGACAGGCCAGCAACACACAGCAGTAGCAACTACTCCAACACTCAACTGTGAAGCCTTTAAAAAAATGTGCTTACCTTCAAGTTCCCCCTGTTGGTGTGACTGTATTTACACCACCACAGAAATGATACAATCACTTAGCTATGACAAGAAGGAACACATGCTCTCCTGAGTTCACACTTGAAGGCTTCTCCATAAAATCCAAAGATGATAATAACATTTGCCTTAGCAAAATTAGCACATCTTCAGTGTTGTTTTAACTGTTTTCTGCCTCTGTTCTCATGATTTATGGTCTTGTGGAATATTTACTGTTTTGGTGTTTGTTAAATTGGACTTAGTTGTGCTCTTGGTTCACAAGCAACAAAGATGAAACAAAGATGGACTCACAGATTCGGTTAAAATATAACATCATATCTTAAGAACAATGAAGCATTTTCCCTAGGCTCTATCCATTAACAATATATTTAAAAAATATGGTCTTTTTTCTCACACAGATGTACTGTAGCTGGTGGTAAAAAAACAAAAACAAAAAAGGGTGGGAGGGGGCACCTCACTATCAAAACACTTATGCACTATAGAAATGTGTAGGAGTGTGAGAGCATGCATGTGTGGGGGTGGGCTGATCCTCTAAAAGCTGTCAGGCTTTAATTAAGCAAACTCCTCTATTGCTGAGCTGACGCTAACAATGCAAGTGATCCCTGCACATTAGGCAAAACTCTCCACAAATCTCTTTCTCTCTCTGCTGTAGTAGTTTTTACAGAGCACTTTAACAAGCATAATAGATCCACATCATTACACACACTCACATACACATAATATATGAGTATCATTATGCTCACTAACCAAGCAGAAATGTTTGACTAACATTAGATCAGTGGGGAACACACCAGTTTTCTTCACTGGGAAGCCAAATGCAACACCCCACACACGTACAGTTCCAGTCAAAAGTTTGGACACACTCACCTGTTGGTACTGTAAATCTGTTTGTGTGTGTGTGTGTGTGTGTGTATGCAGCCTGTATCTGCATTGTTTCTGCAATTAATTGCAGCAATCAGCTGGAAAAAAAAAAAAAAACTTTCCTGCAACTCTGTCTGGGCTCAGCCTGTAACAGTACAGTAACTTAATTAACTTAAAGTAGGCATAAATGAATAACTTGGTGTGCCACATAGGAAAACAGAATAGACATTTCAATAAAAAATCAAAACACACATATATTTATTCCCTCTACAGCAGCCTGTTAAGTGTACCTCTGCCCTTTCTGTCTTTTGCCATATGTCCTACATCACTCTTTCCCCCTTCTTGCTGCTCAGTTGCCTCCTCCTGCACCACCTGCCCTCTCTCTGTGCAATTACCGTAGCCTCAGACTAATGGAAGTTAGCAAGCCAACTGAACAGCCCAAGCCAGCATACACACACACACACACACACACACACACACACACACACACACACACACCACACACACACACACACAAACAAACTATAAGTTACAGTCATATGTATAAAAGTAATATTTATGTAGAATGATTACATTTGACATTGTATCTCACTTGACCTCATAAAGTCAGCTTTGCATGATGTTGACCTTAGTAAAAACATAAATCATTCATGCGACATGCAAATCTAATTTGCTTTAGTCTGTAGTACATATTTAAAGCATTAGTGTAGGATGTTCCACCTCTAGTCACTCAACCCAGCAAGTGCACCACAAACTGTACTATACAAAGAGCAGATGGAGAAAAAGGCCCGGCCCTCTCCCTTCATCTTGACTTCCCCTCTTTTTCTCATCTTTTCTTCAGTCATCACCTCTGCTTCCCTCTTACCTCTTTTCGTCTTCATTCACAATTCCAATGTCACTCAAATAAGCACAGTTTGCTGGCACAGAGGTCGGCATTACACCATTCAAGGCTGGGTGTATTGGCATAAATTAAACACATATTTTGATGCTTTTATTTTTAAATCAGCAGCTACATCTTGCTTTCACTAAATCTCTGAATGCCAAACATCCCTAAATCTGCATCAGCAATCAGCCCCCCGAAGGCTGCTTTTACATTATGCACTTAAACAACCAAGCACATCAGCTAAACAAGCAACCAGCGGGTAACCTTGGCCAACTAAACTATTCATGATCTGATGGTGGAGCTGAATGCCAAGCCACTATACAATGGCACAAAACAAAGACAGTCCCTTAGACTGAGCTTAATTTGTCACAAAAAAGAGAAAGAATTCCATTTTAAGTGCTAATAAAAGGATGAGATCACATGTAGCTTTTTTCTGCAGGCAACACCAAAAATGCCTTGAAAATACACAGCAGATCAGCAGGAACTCTTGTATTTGATGTACAAAACAACCTACTCAAATATCAGGCTCTCATTTCAAGCACTGTTGCTCATTTTGTTTGGTCACTTGTAGATCCATAAAATACAATGCACCTTGGCTAGTACACACAGGTAGAAAGACACACATATAGCCTAATCCCTGAAGATTACCAGTAAAAGTATGTGTACCATGTCAGCTAAAGAAAAGTGCGCACTACACAACTGAACTAATTTTGTTTCAGTCAAATATTGACCATCTGAGACATACCAGCAAGACAACCAGCAAGGTCAGCTGGTCAGCAGTTGGCTGTTTGTGTAGATATGCCCTAAACAATAGATACTTAGATGGGTAGATGTACTGGGGTCGGGGTGGGGGTGGGGTGGGGGGTGGAATATTAGATGGAAAAACAAACAGGTTGAAAGTGAGGCAGAGGAAAATGAAAACCATGTGAAATCAGGACTCATGGGAGGAAACAGATGAGTGACTTTGTGCAAATGTCATCTCATTAGAAGGAGAAGGGAAAGAAGGAGCAGAATAATGAGAAGGCAACTGCAGCAGTCCATAGTAAATTTACTCCACGCTAAAGCACAAAGTAGGCCCCACACTGCGGAACAGAGAGTGAGATGAACTGTTCAGAACACCAGCCAGGGATACTATGCTCCATATTTTATTTTATGAAATTATGCCTCTTGTCCTCCCCTCCCCTTTTCTGAAAAAAAAGAAGAGATAACGACACAGATTTGTTCATCTTTCTTACATACAATAGCTAACACTGTGGAACACTGCTGAGCAGCACAAATGACTGCAACTTTCCCCAAACTTGCAGTATTTTCAGAGAGGAGAGTGGGCCATGGTCTCAGGGGACCTGAAATCCACTAAGCAAACAATACGAATGCAGAGCTTTACAGCACAGGCAGCAGCAGAACTTGCAGAGGGTTGAGATTCACCTTCTCTCCCTCACTCTCACTACATTTTCTGCACCCCTTTCTTCTCTCTCTCCCAACCTCTCACTCTCTCTCTTTCAACATACTAGGTCAGTTGAGCTCCTGCACTGCAGCACAGATGAGTGATGTGTTAAAGGGTTTTTCACGATCTCAGGAGTAAGCAAACTATGTCAATTGGAGTGATTCTTTTTTTATTGTTTTGATGTACAATATAAAAAGTGAAGAAAACCCTTGAACCCTCGACCTTCACAGTGAATCATGTTTTAGATGTATTAGTCCATTTTGTATTAATTTGCAAGGTCACTGTAAATCAGCACAAAGTTGTTGTGATCACTTTTTTGATGAAACATTGCTACAGTATGCTGATGAAAGTGTTCTCTTCGAGAATGATAATGTTCCCATCTGTAAGG